>NC_058131.1:490286117-490320118 GCF_016433145.1 Gracilinanus agilis
CTTCTTCTTCTTCTTCTTCTTCTTCTTCTTCTTCTTCTTCTTCTTCCTTCTTCTTTCTTCTTCTTCTTCTCCTTCTCCTCCTCCTCCTCCTCTTCCTTCTCCTCCTCCTCCTTCTCCTCCTCCTCCTTCTTCTCCTCCTCCTCCTCTTTCTTTTCCTTGTTCTTTAACTATCATTTATATAGCACTTGCTGTATGCCAGGCACTATGCCAAGTAATTAATTATTATCCCGTTTGATCATTTCAAGAACATTAGAAGGTTTTTGTTGTTTTTTTTTTTTAATATTTTTAGTCAGGTCCAACTCCTTGTGTTCCCTTTTGGGGTTTTCTTGGCAGAAATACTGGAGTGGTTTGCCATTTCTTTCTCCAGCTTATTTTACAGATGAGGCAACTAGGGTTGAATGACTTGTCTAGGGTCACACAGTTACTGTGTCTGAGGACAGATTTGAACTCAAGAATAGTATATTTATGAGACTCTAGGCTTGACATTTCCACCCTGTGCCAACTAGCTCCTACTCTGGGAAGTAGTGTATTATGTTATCCAGATTTTATAGATGAAGAAACTAAAACAAACAGAGGTTAAGTGACATGATCTGGGTCATACAGCTAAGAAGTGTCAAAGAATGAATTTAAACTCAAGTCTTCCTGACATTCTGGCCAAGCACTCTGGATTAAGACATAGATGGACTTAAACATGAATAAAACTAACCAGCAAAACTCAAACATTGTCACTTTTCTTTATGCATTGAGCAGAGGGTTGAATAAGATGACCTCTCAAATTCTTTAATAACCTGAGATTATATGATTCTATGAAAGCCAAATTCAATGGGAAAGAACTTTGCAAAATGTGATTCTTTGATTAATATAAGATCATCAGAGGAAGTAGCCTCAAACTTGGCATTCAAAGGAGTTAGTTTTTTAGGTTTCTTCCATTATGACTTTTGGTACATTCCAATTTGATTCTGTTTTCACAAAATATTGGCACTCTGATTTTCGGATTTCTGTCCTGGTTATATTATGGGACACTAGCAAAGAAAGACTGCATTGATTTCTACTTAGGCCCCTAACCACATTGGAAGTTGTTCAGTTGAAAGAAAAAAGATATGCTTGCAAAGCCAGCTGTCAGTGGCTGATCTCTGCTCTCAGCAGATTTATTTGGAAATGAATGACTTTGAATTGGGGAGAGAACCAGATGCCAGTGGGGTATAAAATGGGCCTCACCAAGTGCTGATTCAGCACATGATTCCTGCAGAGACTCACACCAAAACAGCTCTGATAACAGACTATATTCCAAGCCAATCAGGAGCTCAGACTGTCAGAATCCCTCCAAGACAAGCAAGTTTCCAAAATGAGCCTCTAGTTTTTGACTCACTGAAAAAAAACCAGGAAATTGTACATTATTATTACTATTTTTTTGGAATAGCAAAGCAGAGGCTCTTTTCAACAGTTGAGGAATCACCATTTGTTTTATCCCTGGAGTCAAGCATTTTGGAATTCATCTATAACAGGGAGAACCAGAAATGATGCCAATGCCACACAGTCATGGGGCAGGTACTAGTCTGAAGCTTTCTTTGGAGGCTTTTCTTTTCCTGCCAAAGATGTGCCCATTTTGGAAGTTAATGAATTTTGACTGGACATTTGATGAAGTTTCCTTGTGGAAAAAGATGGAAATGTAGGTTAGATGCAAATATATTTTGTCATTTTGGGGACTAGTAAATAGCCATATCTAAAGATTGATCCTCGAGAGGGAACATTTCAGGGGGCTACATTTGGCCTGTGGGCCGTAGTTTGCCCATCACTGATCTAGAGAAATGACCAAATCTAAAAAGCTGTTAATAAAGACATGTTGATAGATAAATGTAAAATCATACACTTGACTCAAAAATCAACTTACCAGACATGAGAGAATCTTACTATTAGACATGAGTCAACTGAGAAAAAAACCCTCTGGTTTTAGTGCACTAAAAGCTTAACTGAGTCTACCATATACCACGGTGTCCAAAAAAACCTATTGCAATCTTAGATTACCACAGGAGGGACATGGTGTATATTTTATGATGGATATGTAGTTTCTGACTCTCAAGGAGCTTATATTCTATTAGGAGAAGACATGTATGTAAGTGTGTGTGTATGTATAGAATAAAATACAAAATGAATACAAGGTAAAGAGGGAAGGCTTAAATGGGTTGATTAGGATAAAAGCCGATACTTGAGCTATGTCTTGAAGGGAGTGTATAAATGGAGATTTTGATCCTTGGACTTCATCCCCCAAAAGTCTCTTAGTTTTCCCAAAATTCCCTTTAATCTCTTCCGCGCCTCCACTTTTGCATGGTCACGTTATTGTTTTATATTCGGTGGTAACTCCTCTCTCTTCCTCTTTTGTTCCTGGGAGTGGGCTGGCCAGTAACCTTTTAGTTAGGTCTCTGTTAGTTTATTATTAATAAAGTATTCATAAGTATAATATTTAGTAATTTGCATGTTAATTTTAGTCTCCATATGAGTCAGGGATTCTAGAAGACACAGGTGAGGAGAAGTGTATTTTATGGATGGGGGATAACCAATACAAAGGAAAGAAGATGAAGAATTAAGCGGTGTGTATGGAACAGAGAAAAAGCCAATTTGGTTGGAGATTAAAGTGAATGAATGGGATGTAATGTCCAATTAATCTGGAAACACAGATTGGGGTTAAATTGTAACTCTCCTCAAAAGCCAAAGAGAGGAATTTATCCTACAAGTGACAAGCAGCTATTAGATTTATGGCATTGAAGAGTGCTGTGTATAGATCTGTGTATAAGAAAAAACACTTTGGCAGTTGTGTGGTGTGAGGAGATATTCAAGGGAGGAAGACTAATTAGGAGGCCTTGCAACAGTACAGGGGGAGGTGATGATTGTTTAACATAGAGGTTTATGAATAGAGAAAAGGGATTTTATGTGAGAGATGTATAGGCAGAAACAATAGGATTTGGCAACTAATTCCTCAATATAGGTGAAGGAGAATGAGGAGTTTAGAATTATCGTAAGGCTACAGAATTTGGATTCTGTAAGAATTGTAGTGCCCTTGACAGAAATGTTTTTTTTGATAATTTTTTTTTGGGAGAGGCGGGAAGTGGGGAAATAATGAGTTCTAGTTTGGACATGTCAAGGTAGAGAGAGATTACAATTTGGAACCTCTAATTTGAAATGTCCAAAAAGAGTTTGCAAAAGTTGAATTGGCTGCCTTACAAAAGAATACACTCAAGAGAAAGGCTTATTACTTTTATCAATCAATCAATCAATCAATCAATCAATTAACAAGCATTTTATGAAGCCAGGAACAGTGAATGGTGATATACATTTGGAAAGAAGTCCTCTGAGATCTATTCTAAAGTTTGATGATAATGATTTTGCCTTCAATCTAGAAATTGTTGACTTCTTCAAGAAAAATTTTCCAGGCAGGTATCTCATGCTGGTAAAGCCAATAGCTTGCCAAGAAATACTTGAGTAGAAGTCAGAAGGCTGTTGTCATTGATGGGAAACAGTTTAAACCTGAGATAACAATTTTTCATTAGTGGACTAAGTAGCCCTTCTGAAATGTATGGGGTTCTTTTAAATGATTAACAAAGTATTTTCATTAAGTCTAGCATTTGGTTAATGTTGGGATCCTTTGTGACATTTGGCTTCTTTTATAGCAATTAATAGGAACATCACCTATGAGGAATGATGATACTAAAATTAAAAAATAAGGAGTGGGAATAGGTAAGCTCACAGGCAACCAGGATCCTGCTGTCATGCAAATATCCTTGGTAATGAAGAAAGAAAGGTAGGGAATTACAGATCATATGGATGTAAAGAAACAGAACTCTTCCTATGGAGAATGCTTTTTAAAGGTTCCTGGGGGCTTTAGCAGTTCTTTAAATCAGCAAACCCTTTTATTTTCAGTCACAATGTGGAGGAGGTAAAATGCCTCCTTTTCTCTTATTCTCTTTCAAGAAATCCAAAATACAGTCTTGTTGAGTCGTCTCAAATCTCTTTGAAGAAAGAAGTGCCATCCTTTTATTAGGCTGTAGTTCAAAATTCATGAAAAAAATGGAAAAAAAAAGGATTGCAACAGTGCAGGATTTAATATTTTCTTCATTTTACAATTTTATGCCTTGCTTGACATGTTTACTTTACAAATGCTTATACTCCTGGCCGAGAGCATTGCTTTCTGAACACTGCAGCGCATAATTAATGTCAAGGTAGAAGGCGATTATGCCTGTGAAGGCTGCTCTCTTTGCTCTGAAAGGCACTTATGAAGCCAATTTAGGTCACACATGGTTCAGTTTCTTAGAAATTTCTCTTAATTGTTCAGTTAAAGAGAACACCTCAGGGCATTATTAACAGAAAGCCCAGTAGACTATGTATCCTAGGGAGACTGAGGAAAGCTTTGGTGGGTGGGTTGCTTAAGTGAGAGGGAAAGAGGTTTTTTTTTTTTTAAGTCTTATTGAAATCTAAGCATAACAGCAAAACAAAGAATGTAGTTTAGCTGGAAGCTTCTTGACAAACTGTGCCCAATTTCAAAAAGAAAGCTGTTCCTATTTTCCTCACCCCAGCAAGCTTCTGAGGTTCACATGGCAAGGAACACGCTGGACCGGGAACAAGATGGGAAATATATTTTTTAATGGGCTGTTTCTTTTATGTTCATTTGTCATTTGTTGTTCTCTTTTAAACCTCATCCTGACTGGGGTTCAACTAGCAAAACTTATAACATCAGTCAAGGAAGGCACAGACTGTGAAAAGGTCTATAAACTGCTTTTGGCTTCTGATCCTAAAAACAGGACTGACATTAGATAAATTGCTGCCATGAGCAGATGGTAGGGGCTCACATCAGTATCTGCAGGAGTTGAGGTGGCCAGGAAGAAAAGGAAAATCTCACTAGTGTAATTATTGTTCGCTGATTTGAGGAAAGGGGGAATATAACAAATAAATGAAGTAGAAAAATATTGTCTGGAATCTTCTCTTCATATTTTGTTTCCTCTCTGACCTTCGCTATTCAAAATTGACATGAGATAGGTAGAAATGGATTCTCTCTCATTGAAAGCCTTCAAGTGAATACTGAATGACAACTTGTCAGGCGTGTTGTAGTGGAGAGACTTTGGGGGGTATGGATTGTACCAGATGGTCAATGAAGTCACTATCAACTCTAAAATTCTGTGGTCTTCATTTAACTACACTGGTATTTCAAAACACTGTCTATTTAAGTTGTTCATCTATTTTTCAAGAAGACAAATAATCTCACATGGATCTGTCTTGCCTCATGTCTGAACTGGACTTCAGTGAGGCAAAATTGTATAAAGTTGCCAGATTCATTCTTTCTTCCAGTGTCATCAAAGTCTAGTAACAAGACAAATTTGGGATGACTGGGGGTGGCCTGGGTTACAGTGTATGAACATGGCAACTTTGATATCTGACCAAGCTCTAAGTGCTTCATAGTACCTGATTCAGCTGCATTCATGGCTGTTGGAAAGACTTGTTCTTTTCTGCCCATGCCTCCCAAGGAAGTCGTCCTATCTTGGGACAGACATCTCTCTAACTTATGATGGGTTTGAGGCTCGTCAGTTAACCTCAACTTATTTTAGCCAGTCTTCCAAGTTGGTTTTACTGGAGTGTGATCACTGGTCATGCTACAGCTTCTTGGAACTACAGGTGAAAGCTGGTTGGCAGATAGACACCAAAGATGAATGAACAATCCTGAGAAGCGTTCTACAAGCCCCCACACCAGAGATACTATTCCTCCCTGAATACTCCACCCTGTTTGCTCCTTGTCTATTTAGGTAATGAGAGGCAGAGTGGCGACAGTGGGTTGTAGTCAAGGAAACCTTGGTTCAGTTGTTAACTCTGACACATAAACAACCTGTGTGAGCCCAGATGTGTTGTTTAGTTTCTTCATGTTCCAGCCAATCCTCTGAGGTTGTAAGTTACTGACAGCCAATGCTTCAGGAGTTACTGCCATGTAATTAAACCAAAACTTTTACTTCACCCCCAAACCTATTCCATATATATTTTTCTTAAAACATAAACATAAGAACATAGGCAACACCACAGTGGATCGGTCTTAATCTGGATTGAGATTCTGTCTCTTGATAATGGCACCAGGGTGTCAATGACTGGCTAGGTTTGGCCATTGTTATGGTTAGAGTGTAGGACCAGGCAATGTCAAGTCCTAATCACCTATACTTTTGGCTCTCTTCATAGAACAGATATGGGAAGATGTGTTTAGAAAGGATCAGATACATTTTCATCAATTTTTAGATCATACTTGATCTCACAAGAGTAACATAAGGGCCGTGGTAAGGATCTCTGTTAAAGTTGCCAATATGGACTCACCAAGTTGATTAACCAGGTGGTGGTAGTGGGGAAGATGATACTTAGTTGTAAGAGGGATTTAATATGTGGAAAGTAGGAGCCTCAGTCTTTTAGATTTTTCTATCTGCTTAAACTTGATTTGTCCATAGGTATCAGGTGATAATGACCAAAGGGAAACTTGGTAATTCATCATGATTGTTCATCTTAATGCCAAGCAATAGTTTCATGGATATGCCTGAAGAATCCCAAAGTTCTGTTAATTTACCATCAATGGATAGTATTATTCCTATTTTCCTGTCAGCTTTTTAGAGCCCCCAAATCATGGATGTCATTGACTCAAGAATAAAAATAAGTGGTGCATTATAGGAATTTAGATTTTTGGCCCTAGGCCTGTAATGTCTCATTTTAGTGAACAGTGAAAGCTATTGGTTTTAAGATAGCCTGAAATTTGTATGGAAGTTAAAAGCAATGTGGCTTCATCTTAGTGTTAGAAGTTTCATCTCTCAGAATGTCATTCCACAGAAGTGTGAAATGCTATGCAGACACTTCGGTTTGCTCAGTAAAAATGTACCTGGTTTCTCGATCCCTTTAGTGCAATAGACACATGCTAGCTGAGAGGAATGACATTTTAAGAGTTCTTTTCCCCAAACTATTATCTCATGAACATTTGATAATTTGGCACAGTATACTTTTAAGTAATTTATTATTGAAATCAAATTCTTCCTCAGTTTGCTTGATTTTCCCCTCCTGATTTTGGTGGGAGTGTAAAAAATATGCTCTTTTGAGCTAAATAGAAAAGAAATCATAATCTTTTCGCTTCTTCCAATAGGATGAGAAGGGAGTGTTTCTCATTATTAATAATATTGGGGTGGATTCTCTAATATCCATAAAGTTGACCTTTGAGGCTATGTTCCTGATGAGTACTTACCTTCATTCTCTTTGAAGATGGCAACCCTAATGTGATTTCTATTGCCCCACTCAGCTGGCTCAATATGCGGTATCAATAGTTTATGTTGTCCCTCTCTCTTTTTGAGAACATCTCCATTCATTAGTTATTCTATGTTGAATTCCTAGAAGCCTTGAATTAGAAGAGATCTTAGAGGTCATCTTATTTAACCTTTAGCTGAGTTCGAAAACCCATGATAATATGTTATATTATATACCCATTATAATATATCTGTGTCCTCAGAGCTCACTTTCTAATGGAGCTTATTTTTCTTCCTTCATTCTGAAGAGGATCAATGACATCACAAGGTGATGTTCCTATTATCTGTTTCAGCTGCAGTCTGGCCACTGGAATAAATTCTCCTCATTTGCCCATTTCACCCAGGAAAGACTTCACATACTTGGAATAGGCATCCCCCTAAGTTGCTGATGGGTAAGAGGCCCATCAGTTATCCTGAACCTGGTTTAGCCCATCTGCCAAGGCAGTTTTACCTGGGTGTAGCTGCTGGATGTGCTATTACAGCTTCTTGGAGCCCCAAATGAGAGTAGGGTGATGGGTAGACAACAAAGGTGGATGAGCAACCCTCAAAAGGGTTCAGCAGGGGCCAGCTAAGTAGCTCAGTGGATTTAGATCCAGACCTAGAGACAAGAGGTACTGGGTTCAAATATGACCTCAGACATTGCCTATTTGTGTGACCTGAGCAAGTCACTTAACTCCCATTGCCTAGCCTTTAACATTCTTCTGCCTTGAAATCAATTCTTCATATTGATTTTAAGACAGAAGGTAAGGGTTTAAACTCTTACCAGAGGTGGTAGTCTTCCCTGCATAGCCCATACACTCCAATGGGGAAGACAACATGCAAACAACTATGTACATATAAGATATACATAGCCATTATATTCGTGCAGGTCCTCATCACTTTACTCCTGCACTACTTTAATAGTCTGCTGGTTGATCTGCTTGCTATATTTCTCTCCACTCTAGTATATCTTCTATTCAGCTGCCAGTGATTTTTCTGAAGTGCTGGTCTAAATGGGTCACTCTCATGCTCAATAAACACTAGTACTTCCTATTATCTCAAGGAAAAAATACAAAATTCTGTGTTTAGAGTTCTAAACCCTTCATAATCTCTTCCCCAATATTTCTAGTCTTCTTACAACTTTCACTCTCCATCTCATAAACTCTTTCATCCTTTGCAGTTCCCAAACAAGACACTCTATCTCTTAATTCCCATCATTTTTCTCTGGAAAATCCTCTAGTGATGAATATTTTTAGCATATCCCTTTTTAATTGTCGTTATTGTGGTTTAGTCTTTTTTCAGTTGCATCTGATTCTTCTCTTACCCATTTGGGATTTTCTTGGAAAAGACATTGGAATGGTTTGCCACTTCCTTCTCCAGGTCGTTTTATAGATGAAGAATTTAGGAAAACACGGTCAAGTGACTTGCCCAGAGTCACAAAGCAAGTAAGTGTCAGATGTCAGATTTGAACTCAGGAAGATAAATCTTTTTGACTTCAGGTCCTGCCCTCTATCCACTACGCCACTTAGCTGCCCATCTAAATGCCGTTTAAATATTACTAATTTTACTTTGTGTCTCAGTTTACCTATAGGATGTCACAAACTTCAGAAGTAAATTATATAAAACAAATACTACTAACATCCTCAATAAAAAGCTATACTTTCTTCCATCTTCCTGGCCCAAGCCCCATGCAATGAGCAGAGTTCTAATTTCCTGGTCTCATTCCTCTTGAAAGTGATGAATGAAGAGGCATATTCTTAATCTTTTCCCAGGGATGGAATAAAGTTTGTGGAGGGCCACCTCTTTCAATAAAATCCCATCTGGACCTTGACCTCTAATTGGAAGCTTTTTGATATGACAAGAATTAGTGGGGGGAAGTAAATGTTATGTATCAACATGCCACTTGTACCAAGCCATTTTTTCTGATCATGAAGCTACTTGATTTTATAGCTGCTCTTGGTATAAATCAAAACAACTATCATGTATTTTCTTTTCCTCCTAGAATAAGATATAGGCAGGATTAGGTTTTAAAGCTGGCTTTAACATGAAGCTATTGACTTCAGTTTCCTTGACAAATACAGATAACGACTCAGAATGAAAATTGCTCTCAGGTACACAGATCCTATAATTTGGAAGGGGAAGCATGGGAATATTCACTTTCTGAGGTTCTTCTTGAACCTTCTGAGTTTACATTTCACACAAACAACTCACTTGGATATTTTTTCAACCAAATGAAATGGGCTCCTGCCCACTTTTTCTAGTTGGTCTAGCATCTTCCATATTAATCCTGTACTTCTGTATCCTGGAGCTTCAGAATTCATGCTTGTAGTCTTGGGGGAAGTTAATTTACCTAAGCTATTAAGCTCCCTATATGGACCCAGACTCCAGACCATGTTTAACCTTCATATCCAATCAAACTGTTCACATCATCCATGACACTATCTATCTGTAGCCTACCCTGCCACCCTTCCATCACTTGTTCTGGACAGAGTAATCAAATTAATATATGATTTCTTCTGGACAGGTTTTTTTAAAAAAATGACTGCTTTTTCTATATATCAGCTCACCATCTCTGCGATTCCCCAGATTAAAATTTCCTTTCCTGAACATCCTGCCCTTCTTTATGTTATCTTCCTCTACTAGATGTAATACTTGTGAAGGGAAAAGATTGCTTTTCTTTTTGTCTTGGTGTCCCCAGCGTTTAGCATAGCACATGGCATATAATTATCACTTAAAAAAGCTTGTTGTTGAATGATGCTTTCTCTGTTGTGGGGAATGGAGGGAGAGACTGAATAAAAAATTAATTAAAAATTTTAAAGTGCTTGTTGATGATTTAACATTTGGCACTTTGGCCACCTCTTCTTCCACAATATATCCTTCTACCTGGGTTATTGTGACACTCCTGTCTTCTTGCTTTTCTTTCTGCCCATTGTTACCTTTTCAATTTTCTTTGTCAGATTATCACCCTCTATTTTTTCCATGGTTATCTTCCATGGGTCAACTTCTTTTTAGATATACTTTCTTGGTGATTTCATTAGTATGGAATTCCTTCAAGTATGCTCATCTGTTCCCTGATAAATACATAGACTCACAAAGCTAAAGGATTCAGAAGGACTCACATCTGAGCCCATATTTAATCGATGTCCTTTTTCTGGTGAGTTCTGGCTTCTACCAGGTACTGGTATAATCTCTGACTTATAATACTGCCTTCAGTGGATTTCTAGCAAATAGATTGGGGTAAGCACTTGGGGTTCATTCTTCCATTCAGATTTTAGCACAGTACCTGACACATAGAAGCTTAATGTTTATTCTTAAATTGATTTATTCCTTATTGTTCCTCTTAGAACAGTGATGGTGAACCTTTTAGAGACCATGTGCTGTGCTCCAACCCTTAGAGACTACATACTGTGCTCTGCACCCCCAGAGAGGGGAGGAAGTGCTCCCATTGAGCTATTGGCTAGAGGGCCAGGTGAAGTGAGGACATTTGTGAATGAGGGGAGGGGAGTGGCCTGAGCTCTCACCTCCCCTCCCAGCTCTGCAGCATGTGAAGTGCTCCCATTGGGCTGCTGGGTAGAGGGGCCAGTGAAGTGAAAAAATGTCCTCAGCACAGCGGAGAGGGGGAAGAGAGCAACTTCACCAAGTCCTTCTGCCTTTCTAGTAATGAACTCTGGTGGGTGAAGGCTTGTGTGTCTACAGAGAGGGCTCTATGTGCCCTTTTTGGCACATGTGCCATAGGTTCATCATCATGGTCTTAGAACATCTCTTCTATTAGAGAACCCTTGTAATTCTTATGTACAGTTATGAATTTTACTTCCTAATGTTCACTATTTTCCTGGAAATACTTTACTGTATTCTGGAAGCTGTTCCTTCTCAGAGAGGTTAAGTGACTTGACTGTAGTTGTGTAGGTAATAAGTATAAGAGGAGGGAACTGAATCCAGGACTCATGACTACAAGTTCAGCACTCAATCCACCAAGCCAGTAGGGACTACACCAGGGTCATCAGCTATATTGTTCTGGATATCATATTTTTCTTATTACATATTATTCAGCTCTAATTCTATGATCCTATAATCCTTCTGAAATTCTCCATTAATTGGTTCCATAGTAGTTATGCAGGGTTCAATTTATTCTCTGAATTGCCACTCTTTAACCCCTCTGGTGCAACAAGCATTTATTTTCAAAAAGGTCCAATAGAATGACGTTAAGTAGTGGGGTCAAGATGTGAATCCAGGTCCTCAGTGAAAACTGGGAACACAATAAAGAAAAAATGACACAGAACATTCTTTCAAGGAATTTAACATCTAAAAGGGAGGACAAGTTGGCTGAACACTTTGCAATTCTATTGCAGAAGGGATGATTTTGCAGGTGAAGGTTGAACTAGTTGGCCTCAGAGAGCACTTCTGACTCTCAAATTCTGTGATTCTGGGTTAGGTTTGAATTATTTATTTCTATATCAAATATATGACCTAAGGCATACATTTTAAAATTTGTGCTTGTCAGCAAGAGAAGGAAATGGCAAACCACTCCAGTATCTATGCCAAGAAAACCCCAATGGGGTCATGAAGAATTGGACATGACAGAAATGACTGAACAACAACAACAAACTTGTCAACATATCCTAAAGAGCTTTTTCACTGAAATTTTGAATAAATCCCACTTGTTGGGATTTGTGGTCTTGGGTTACTGTAGTTGATAATTATAAGAGTTTCTTTCAGCTCTACAATTATGGCTATGATTTTAAACACCTTACATATACAATCATTTTGATTTGATAGCGATCCTGTAAGAAAGTTAGGGTGAATATTATTTTCTGTGTTACATAGATTATCTCATTTGTGCCTCACAAGAACCCTTTGAGATCAAGTATTATAGGCATCACTATTTCTATCACACTTTAAAATTTTACAAATGAGTATATTAAAGCTCTGAGAGCATATTACTTGCTTAGAGTTATACAGTTACTAAATGACATAATGGGGATCTGCATCTATGTCTTCAAACACAGTTCAATGTTCTCTTTTTTATTGTTAAAAATCATCTTTTTTTGGGAAAGGCATGAGAAGAAAACAGGGAATCCGAAACCAATAAGTTGTAACATGTCTTTGAGTATACAAAGTTTGGGTCAGTCATTTATTTTGACTATAGGTTTTTCAGTAGGATACTGAATTTCTCTTCCTAAGAAGAACACTTTTGTCAAACCATACAGGCTAGTCAATAATTATTTTGTACCCATACCACAGACCTTCTACTGATGTGTTAATATTTGGTCAATCTTCCACTCTGATCCTTTAGAAACCAGAGTTAGAATATACAAGGATTAATGGTGATGCCTTTTCAACAGCACACTCCATTCTAACACACTTTTCATTTTTAAAATGGCATTTACTAACTGGGAAATAGTGTGGAATAGTGAGAAGAATACTATATAGAAGTGAGAGCATCTAGGCTTGAATCTTGGTTTTCTTTGTTGTTGTTCTAATGAGTTCAAATCTAGTTCTAGACACTCACTAACTGTGTGAACCTAGGCCAGTGGTTCCCAAACTTTTTTGGCCTACTGCCCCCTTTCCAGAAAAAATATTACTTAGCCCCCTGGAAATTATTACTTTTTAAAAATTTTAGTAGCAATTAATAGGAAAGATAAATATTTGCACCTGTGGCCATCACTGCCACCCTGGATCTCTTCAGCACCCACCAGGGGGTGGTGGTGCCCACTCTGGGAATCACTGACCTATGCAAATCACTGTCTCAGTTTCCACAACTGTAAAATGAGCTAGAGAAGAAAATAACAAACCACTTCAATAAATTTCCCAAGAAAACCCCAAAAGGGGTCAGGAAGAGTGAGATACAATTGAAATGACTTAACAACAACAAATTTCTGCACTTGGACAATTAGATGACTTCTTAGGTCCCTTCCAGGTCTCTATCTATAACAATTTGATGTTTTGAGCTGTTGTACATAAATAGGAGGCAGATTGGTAATAAGAAAGGGCTCAAATGATAGATGGATCTAGGCTAAAAGAGACATGTGTTTGCCTGGGTGGTTACCCAATGTCCTGGTAACCCTAGGACTTATGAAGTTCAGCTTAGCCAAGCCTGTGCCTCTTCAACAGTGCCCAAGCCAAAGAATTCTAGTGGGAGTTGTATGTGTATTCAACAACTCCTCTAGCCCCTTGGTTTGGGGTTGGATTTGATGGTAAAAGGTTGGATTGGGCTGGTGTTGCTGTGCTTTCCCTACAGCTGTAGAAATTTACTGATCAGGAAAGGAATACCAATCTTCTTTGAATTAAGCTGCAACAGGATTTATTTGCTTTACTAAAGGATTAGAAACAAGGAAATAAGGATAGAGGTTTGGGGAATGCTAATCTAATCTCATTGAATTAAATTAACCTAACTCTGTAGGAGATTAATTAATAGTAGGCTGGAGATTCTTCTCCCTCTCTCAATCCCAGGCTCGATCTGGCCCTGGTACAAACCAAAGGATGGGGAAGGCTAATGGTGTTCTTCTTAATAGCTGTGGTGTTGCTCTCTCTCAGCTCTCTCAGTAGCAGGTAGAATAACTTCCTATGACACTCAGGTATGGGTGCTGGATTGCAGGTCTATGGCCTGCCCTCCCTTCCACCACCCTCCTCCCAGGATTCTCAAATCTGAGACCCAGTGTGTGTTGTCCCTGGGTATTTATAGGGGTGGTTCCGACTGTCTTTTGGCTCTGCTCACCCCACCTGGGCACATTCCAAAGTCTTTAACTGATGTTCCTGTCACTCAAGATGTCCTCCATTTTGTCCCAGAAGTTCCTTATTACAGAGCCTAAGTGACTTATTGACATCCAGCACTTTAGGGCATAAAAATGTAAAAGATATTTCTCTTCTCTTTGTATGATATAGTTGGGAAGATACTTACAGTGTTCTTTAAATAATTATATTACAACTTGAAATAACAAGTGTTGAAATTTAGGTTAGTGTGAGCTATGTTTAATCATTTATAATTCATAATTAAAATACCAGTTAGGTGTAATTCCTTGTGCTAGACACCTATATTATGAAGATGAAGGAAGACATAGTCCGAAACCTCAAGGAGTTTATAATTTAGTTTTGGAGGTAAGATAAAATTCAGGAGCAGTTAAGTGGTACAGCAGATAGAGTGCTGGCCTTGGAGAACCTGATTTCAAATCTGGCCTTAGATACTTACTAGCTTTGTGACCCTGGGCAAGTCACTTAACCTTGTTTACCTCAGTTTCCTCATCTATAAAATGAGGTGAAGAAGGAAATGGCAAACCACCACAGTATCTTTGTCAAGAAAACCCCAAATGGAGTTATGAAGAGTTAGAAATGACCAAAAATCCAAACAACAACAACAAAGATAAAATCCTTATAATATTGGTTCTATGGAGCAAGAAGGTGGCTTAGTAGATGGAGCACTGCATGTGCAGTTGGAACACCTGAGTTCAAATCCCACCTCAGGGATTAGTTGTGTAATCTTGGATAAGTTACTTAACATCAATTTCTTTATCTATAAAATGGAGATAATAATAGTACCTAGGAATGAGGATCAGATAGATTACTTATACAAGGCACTTTGCAAACATTAAAATGTTATATAAGTGGTTGTTGTTCAGTCATTTTTAGTTATTTTTGACTCTTCCTGACTCTATTTGGGGTTTTATTGACAAGATTCTGGAGTGGCTTGCCATTTCCTTCTCCAGCTCATTTTTACAGATGAGAAAACTATAGCAAATAGGAATAAGTGACTTGCCCAGGGTCACACAACTAGTAAGCTTCAGAGACTAGATTCGAACTCAAGAAGAAGAGAATTCCTGACTCCTGGCCTAGTACTCTATCCACTGAGCCACCTAGCTTCCCATAGAAATGGTAGTTATTTTTATTATTTGATGTGAGATAATTTGACCCAATGATAATTGACTTTTAAATAGTAGTTTAAGTTTTGCAAAGTACTTTCAATAGATTATCTCATTTTTGCCTCACAAGAACCTTTTGAGATTGAGTAGGATAGACATCATTATTCCCATTTTATAGTAATACAAAAATATTTCCATCACACTTTAAAGTTTTCAAAGCACTTTTCATACATTTGATCTTTACAACAACCCTAAAGGAAGGTTCTATCATCAACCTAATTTTGTAGGTGGGGAAACTGAAGTTGGGAGAAGTTAAGTGACTTAATAATTATAGTTAATATTTGTATAGTCCCCTATTATGTTCTAGGCATTGTACTAAGCACTATATATACATCAGTATACATCAGCTCATTTGATCCTTATAACAACCCTGGGAGATTTGTTATTATTACCCTCATTTTACAAATGAGAAGATTGAGGCAAACAAAGGTTAAGTGACTTGTCCAGGGTCACACAGGTTGTGACTTACTGAGGTTAGATTTGAGCTCAGGTCTTCCCAACTCCAGGTCTAATGCTCTATCCATTGAGCTACCTACCTGCCTTATTTGACCAGAATCATGAAGATAATATCTTGCCTTCAAGTCCAACACACTCTCTGTTAACCACATAATGATAATGATAAAGAAGACTTGGGTTCAAATTCCACCTCAGATACTTATATACTATCCTAGGTCTTGTATTTTAATTAATAGACAGGTATGTATGTGGTCTGTGATAGTGGATAGAGTTCTGGCAATTATTGCTTCCTATATTCTTTGTATCTATCCTGGATTTATGTATTCTATGAATATGCATAGGAAATAATATGTGCAAATAGAGTGGTATGAGAGTTTTGAGTAGAGAGGGATCACTTATACATTATAAGATAATAATAAATGTTTTAGGAATGAATTGGCAACTGAACTAGGCATTAAAGGAAATGGGAGATTTCAGTAGACTAAGACATTGGGGAAAATCAATGGTATTTCCAGATTATGGAATGGTCTGTATAAGTCCTGGAAGTAGAAATGACAAGGTAGTATTAAAAATCATGGAAAGTCTGGTTTAGCTGGAATACAAAATGTGTGATAAGTCTAGAATGATAGTAGGAACTAGACAATAATAATTTTAATGTTTGTATAGTGATTTAAGGTATGTGAGTTTATGGATATTATCTTCTTTTAACTTCATAACAACCCTGACATGTAAATGCTTTCATCGTGTCCATTTTACAGTTGAGAAAATTGATGTTCAGATAGGTTAAGTGCCAGAGTCATACATCTAGTAAGTATTTGAAGCTGGATTTGAATTCAGATTTTATTGGATTCCAATCCTAGTGCCCTCTTCATTGTAGCACCTAGTTATCTCTCGCTAGATGGTGAAGAGTTTTTGAATGCTAGGCTAATGAATTTAAATTTTATTCAGTAAGCAATGAAAACCACCAAAGGTTTTTTAGTAAGAGATTGAAATGAAAGGCATATGCTTTTGGGGAGATTACTTTGGCAATAGTGTGAAGGAAGGATTGAAAAAGAGAAAGACAAGATTGGGAGATTAGTTTGAAAGTCATTATTACAATTATATGAGAGTAATTAGGGCCTGAACTAAGTGATTATAATGAGAAAGGAAAGAAGAGTTAGGTATAGAAAACACTTTAGAAATGGAATTGATAGAACATTATGCTAGGGAAGAACAAAAGATGATTTTGAAATTTTGAGCCAGGGCAACTAGGATAATTGTGATATCCTTAAAAGAAACAGGAAAGTTAGGAGAAAGAGAAACAAATGTAGTAAGTTGATATTAAGAATATTTGCCTGTGGTTTGTTAAGTTTTGCTGGTTAAAATATAGCGCTAAAGAATAAATGAATGAGAACAAATTTAATTCAACAAACATTAAGTACTTGCTGTATTCAAAGGGGTCCATGGTGTCCAAAGAAGATTAGCACGTCTGGGGTGAGGGCTTGCAGAGCCATTTTCAAGCCTGCTAATCCACTTTTGGTGTCCACCTGGCCCACATCTTCCCTATGGCTCCAAGAAGTAAATGCAAAGTGGCCACACCCTGGTAAATCATCTTAGCAGATGGACTATACCAAGTTGAGGGTAACCAATGGTCCACAAACCCATTAGCAAATCAGGGGGTGTCCACTCCAAGCATGTGAAGATCTCTTTGGGTGTAATGGATAGTTGAGAAAACTATTCCCGTGGGCATGAAGTCAACTAAAACAGGCATTGTGGAGTGCTTAGAGCTTGGTCAGATATTGATGATGTCAAGGTTATATACTGCATCCTTGGCCATCATCAGTTTTCTTGACTTTTGTATTGGCACTGGACTTCAATGACTATGGGAGTGAAAGTGAGGCTGATGACTTTGTTCTACTCTCTCTCACTTTATTCCAATTCATGTACAAGTCAAGACATCATTCCATGATTTCAGTGGTCTTTGAAAATGAAGGACAAAAACCAACTATGTTTAAAGCACCATTCTAGGCACTGAGGTTAGAAAGAAAAAAAATCAGTCTGTGTCCTGAAAAGGCTTATAGTCTACTGAGAAGAATAAGGCTATTTGCTATATATTAAGGGAGATAGTATTTGGGCCTATGGGCATGGACTTTAACCTGTGCCCCAAGAATAAATATTCAAATGTAAATATGGGTCATAAAGAGGGCTAATTGATATAACAGACTGTAACCCTTGGAGAGGAACAAAAAGCCCCACAGGACACATACTTTTGTTGTTCAGTTGTTTCAGTTCTGTATTGACTCGGTTATCCATTTCGGGTTTTGTTTTTTTTTTGGCCAAGATACTAGAATAGTCTGCCATTTCTTTCTCCAGCTCATTTTGCAGATGAACAAGTGAGACAAACAAGATAAGTGATTTACTTGCCAAGGGTTACACAGGTAGTAAGTGTCTGAGGGCAGATTGAACTCAGGAAGATGAGTCTTCCTCACTCAGGCTGGGCAGGCCCTTAATCCTCTGTACCACTTAGTGGTCTGAGGGCACAGTCTACTGTTAGAAACTTCATCTTATAGAAAGGCAACATATCATCACTATGAAAACCAATTAAAAAAAGTATTAACTTAATATTTTTATATTTTTTACATTTATTTCCCAACATTGCTATGGGAATAGTAATCAAATCAATGTTAATATTACTTTTGCAAAGAGCATCATTTTAATCCGTTGCCCTAAGGCTAAGCACACCTTTGAGACTTCCTAAACCCATTGCCTATAAGCTGGGCTTTTTAATACCCCTATTACTTCAGATCAAGTACCTAGAATGGCCTCTTGGTTTCCTTAAAGAAGAACCACCTAAATTTATATAACATAAATACCATATCTACCAAAAGAGGCACATAAAATATATTTTTGAACTGAATCAAAGATACCAAACTCAATAGCTTCTCCTTTCCTGTGTTTTAACTTAGCACAAAAAATGGGAATCCCTTCATTTTCTTCTGGTCAGCATGATTTCATGAAAGAGTTAAATGTATGGCTCAGGCTCTAAACCAGTCTTTAACTGGAGCTATCCAAAGGACAAAGTCAAATGCAAATTCTAGACTACACACTGGGTAAAGAGTGAGTGCCGATATCTGGTAGCAATATCTCTTTTAAAAAGCTCAGATGCTCCTGCCATTGCTCCCATTGTTTTGGTTTTAAGTTGGTAGATAGAAATAATCTTTTCTGACAGTTTCATTTGGCTCTTTTAATGCTTTAGAACAGTGGATCCCAAACTTTTTTGGCCTACCACCCCCTTTCCAGAAAAAATATTACTTAGCCCCCTGGAAATTAATTTTTTTTAATTTTAATAGCAATTAATAGGAAAGATAAATGCACCTGTAGCCATCACTGCTACCCTGGATCACTGCAGCACCCACCAGGGGGTGGTGGTGCCCACTTTGGGAATCACTGCTTTAGAAAGTTTTAAATTACTGCCTTGTTTCTGAACCATCATAATCAAGTACATGTCTTTTTTTAGTAGTTTTTTGAGGTGTGTGTGCACAGTTCACTTTTTTTTTATTTTTCTTTTCCATTCAGAGTTAGGCAGTATTGATATTCATCACACAGCCTCATCCTTAGATTTCCTTTTAGCCATAGAAAGTATGTCATGGGGAAACCTACAACTACTTCAATCACATTTGAAAACATTTAAGGTTTCATTTCATTGTGCTGTACACCCTTTGTTACTCCTCTCATATTTCATGCCTCACTAGTTGCTCTAAGTTTCCTCTTAGATCACAGCAGTCTGTTCCACCACTTAATCCTTTATCCAGTGGGACATCACATCTTTCTTAGGCTAAAATTTGCCTTTCTGTAAAATTTCCCCATATAAGTTGTATCTTGATCTTTTTGTTCAACCTTTATAAAATCTATATACACTCAAGCAAACTTTTTTTTATTAGGATACTTGAAAATATTCATGGATCTTCAAGAATATTGAAGGCATGTGCAAGGAATTTAAATCTTTCCCTAATTCCTTCTAGCTGTAAGAATAACTTTAAATTCTCTTAGGACACTTTGTTTGGATCCCTTTTTTGCCCTTATCACCTTCTACCCTAATGAATTTTTCTATTTGTACATGTTGTTTCCCTTAGTACAGTATGAACTTCTTGTGGGCAGAGACTTTAGTCATCTTTATATTCTTAAAGCTTGTTACAATACCTTGTATAGATGAGATGTTTGATCAATGTTTGTTATACTTTCAAACATGAAGTCCATGTCCCTAACCCATTCTACTTCCCTAGCTCTATGTCCTACTGGTACCTCTGATGAAGGATGCATAGTTATAACATAATTTTGGACTTGTAGAGTTACAATACACACACACATACATGCACACACTCTCAAGGAGGTTATATTCTTTTTTTTTAATTTTAAACTCTTAACTTCTGTGTATTGATTTATAGGTGGAAGATTGGTAAGGGTAGGCAATGGGGGTCAAGTGACTTGCCCAGGGTCACACAGTTGGGAAGTGTCTGAGGCCGGATTTGAACCTAGGACCTCCTGTCTCTAGGCCTGGCTCTCAATCCACTGAGCTACCCAGCTGCCCCAAGGAAGTTATATTCTAATGGTGGAGATAGAATGAAAATAATTGTACACACAAAATTTATATAGTGTAAGTGGAGGGTAATCTTGCAGAGAAAATACAAGCCAGGTGGGTAAGAAGAAAAGGCCTCTTTCAGAAGGTCTGATTTAAGCCATGTCTAAAAGGAAGCCAAGGAAGGCAGGAAGTGGAGGTGAGAAGGGAAAGCTTTTTAGGTAAGTATGGGAGATAGAAGGTCAAATGTTAGGAGGTAGGACGTAATATGTGAGAGGAATAGTAAGAAGTAAGGATCAAAGAGTATGTGGAGGAGAACAAATTATAATGACAGGTATTTACTAAGGATTTACTAAGGGTGAAGCATTTTGCTAAACTCAAGATACAAAGAAAGGCAAAAACATGGTTTCTTTCCTTTAATATCTCATATTCTAAGAAGATTAGAAAGTTAGGAAGGGGACAGGTTATGAATGACTGAATGCCTAACAAAAGATTTTATATTTAATCCTGGAGGTAATAGGGAGCCACTGAAGTTTATTGATAGGATGTGACATGGTCAGATCTGCACTTGAGAAAATCACTTTTTCACCTGAGTGAAGGATGGATCGGAGTGGGAAAGACTTGTTGCAGGGATATCAATCCTTCTGATTTCCAAGTTGGTGCCCTTTCCAATTCTCCAGGTTACCTATCATGTGGAGAAGGATGAGATGAAACTACAGCTAGGTATATTTTTCTGATCTAGTTCCTTTTATTGTTTTCCAAATTTGAGAAGGGATTAAAGAGTACATTTTCTTGATGTCAGATGAAATTCAGATAACAAGACACCTTTTCCCTTCCCATGTTAAGTAAATTCTTAATTTACTCAGAGGCTCTGGACAGCAGCTGCAAATTGTGTTTAATTTCCCTGACTATTCATTCCTGCTGAGGTCTCTGCTCCAAAAGTAAACCCTATTGTGGGGTGATAATTAGGGATTCAATGAAATGGTAGAAGTGAGAGAGGAAACCAAGGAAGATGGGCAAGGATTTATCCTACTCTGACATCTGATAGGTACCTATTTTAATTACTCTTGCTAACTAGGTGCTAGGCACCTTGTTTCTTGTGATACTAAAGGACTGCAAATGCCATTGTTCTGTAATTGTAGCAACTTGGGGCAAAGTACTGGTGGGTCCTTCTTAGTTATAACCCTAATAAACCATTTTTTTCCAAAGAGGATTTTAAGTCTATTAGAATCTAGTTCATGGAATCCAACTTTAATCTCAATGTTAAAATAAAACAAAACAAAATATAATATCAGGATCAAGATAAATGAGTCTAACAATGGAACATTGGAGGCTGAAATTTGGAACTGTCATATTAAAGTCTCACATTAGGTGATCATCTCATGATAATCCTTTCCATTCTCACATTCCCTTATTTAATGCTATTGAGCACTAGTTACTTTATGATTATGAGCATATTTTAATCTAATATCACAGATATTTAAAGATTTTGATTCTTTTCTTCTGAAACTGCCAGGGAAAATTGCCTGGATAAGCCCATCATAAAAAAATCAAAACCAGAAGAACAACAAAACAAAATGGAAGATCCAAATAGGTTTCATTTTCTTTCCCTCTATCCAAATCCATTTTAAACTCTGATAACAGTTCCTTCAGTCCAATTTTCTTGTAACTTGGCCTATTATTTAATGAACTCTTTTCAAAGTGTGTGAACTTTTGTTATTTTATCTCAGGTGGCCCATAAAAATCATTTGGCACTTCTCTTTCCCTGCCCTCTGCCCCCCTGGTAGGATTGTTTCATCCTTCTCACACAGCAGAAGTCTCAGGTGGGCAATAGTAGACTGTTATTGTTTTAAATACCAGTGGGTGAGCCTCCAGTGATTGGGAGTTTGCTTTCTATTCAGCACAGTCTTTGAAGTTCAGGTGTTTCTCTAAAAGCTCTTTGGAATTGGCCAAACACCTCTCTAGTCTGCAGAAATTGGGGCTGAAAAAATAATCTCACAGGCACAGGCAGTTTTCACAGCATTCCTGCCACTTCCGCTTCCAGGCACAGCTGGAAATAATGCAGGGGCAGCTTCTCTGGTAGAATTTCAACACTTTGGTTTCCAGCTGGAAACTTGGAGAAGTTAGACATTTTCAACCCTGGAATGAGGTCAATCAGAGTTTCATCCTGTGCTGTAATTGGGAGACTGATTCTTTTTATCCTCTATTTCTCTAATTTCATTTAATTTCTTTACCCACTTACTGTAGTGGTGCCAGGTGTTCCCAATATAGTAAAGAACAATGCCTAAAGAGATTTAAATCCTCTCTCATAGACATTCTGTATCTCCTGCTGCTTATGTCCAAAACAACCCCTGTGTTCAGGAATGATTGGGCTATTTACTTTCAGATGTAGAGTCATCTAACTTTGGTGAAAACTGAGCACAGGTAAACAGGTTCAGAAGCAAGAGGAAACTAAAAGGATACCTCTCCCTGAAAACTTGAATTCAATAAGCCTTTATTAGGTACCTACCATATGCAAGATACTATTCTAGGGATACAAGGGAACTTTCTCTCCTAAAACTTAAATCTCATTTGATCTAAAACTGAAACCTACTGAATACTGAATCATTACCCTGATTTACACTTGAACTTTTGGGTTGTATCCCCAGATGGCGGTTGCTTCTTCTGGGTGGTTACATCTAAAATAATAGCTCACAAATGCTCACTAGTGTACTTCACATCAAAAGTTAGTTGATGAAATTATGAAGAGTGAAATGAGCAGAACCAAGAGAACATGATATATAGCAACAGAAATGTTGCTTGATGAATAACTTGTGTATATATATATATATATATATAAAAGTATATATATATATATATATGTATATGCATACACACATAAATATATTTACACCCAGAGAAAGAACTGATAAACAGAAAAAAGCAACACAATTTTATTGTACATATGTCTTTTTTGCCAAATGATACCTTCTCTAATGGGTGAGAGACAGGAGGGAGAGAGATACCTGGGAATTTTAATGTAATAAACAAATAAAAAGTCAGTTGAAAGACATAATAAGAAGGCAGAGTGAAAACAGAACCTAAAAAATATTTCTTCCTTAATTCAGGGATGTGTGCTTTAAACAAATACAGATAGCATCTGTGGGAAGAGAGGATAAAAACTTGAGTACAACCAAAGCTAGATGCATGTAAGAATGCAGGTAGCCAAGACATTTTACAACTTGAAGACTACAGAGGCTTGATGGCCTTTCTTTCTCCATATGGTTTACTCTGAAGTCCAACTCAAAATTGTCTAGGTTTTCACAGAGTAGGACATCAAATGGAAGCAAGCTCTGTTAGTTCTTACATACAATGCTAGTCAGGTTTCAATAAGGATATGGCAACAGATTATATTTGCAACATTGGAGAACTGGCCTTCGGAGAAGCTTGTTGGTTCTGTTCCTTTTGCTCTGCATCAGTTCCTGGAAGTCAGTCCAGTTCACATGGAATTCCTCCAGTTCATCATTCCTTTTAGCACAATAGTATTTCAGGTAATAGTACCAATTCCTGAAGATCATCTAGTAGTGTAGAGGAGCTATGCTATATGCTGATGGAAGGGATCACCATGGCAATAAAATTTTGGCATTTTTGAAGTAATAATGCATTATTCTATAGTCATATATTTGTCTATGCTGTAAAATTATAGAAACATATATTTAGAACTGGAAAGGACAATAAAATTTCACTTTATCATTTTACTGATGAAGAAATTGAGGCCTGTAGAGGTTAAATTAATTGTACCAGGGTCATCCATCAAATAAATGTTTGGAGTGGAGTGTATTTGGCTTTTGGATTATTCAAAAACACCACAAAGTTTTGGTTAGTTCTTGAATCTTTTAAACCAGTGATGGGCAAACTTTTTAAAGAGGGGGCCAAAGGAAAGGAAATGCTCATCTGTCAGTCTGCTTCTAAGGCAACTCTTTTGAAGTTTCATTGTATTGTATTCTACTCATTGTCTTCTTCAAATTAGGAATAATGTAGCATGGCTGGATAGAACATTTCTGGGGGCCGCATCTGGCCTGCAGGGGGGCTGTAGTTTGCCCATCACTGTTCTAAACAATTTAGAGAAGAGTATTACTGTTGTTTGAAACATAGTTGGTTATTATATGAAAACATATTAAATGCTTATTTAACAAATACTTACTGATTGATTTAGCAAAGGAGACTCAAAAAAAGTAGCTAGCTATATAAAGAAGAAAACTCATGAAAATTTAAGAGTATCCTAGAGGAGGTATAATGGTGAGAATTCAAGAAAAATATGTATTTGTTTCATAGGGTTTAGTTTTCAGGTACCATACAGGGTATTCCTAATGTCTTAAGTGCACTTGTAAATTTTAATAGTTTAAAATGGCACTGGAACTGTTGGGGTACCCTTTATAACCAAAACTTTAAAAGATGATAGGAGTATTGGCCCCTAAAAGAGCTGGAGTTGCAACAAACTCAATAGCTGTTGGAAGCTGGGATTACTCCTAATCTAATAGGCTGTCCAATATCTGAAAACCCTTAGAATCCCTCTATGTCCTCATTAACCTGTCCTCTGAAGGGAAAGAATTATGTTCTTTACTTATCTTGTATTTCTGGTTGGGTAGAATAACATATAATGAAAAGTTTTAAAATAACTAGTCTACAAAAATGGTAAGTATGATTATATACCTCTCAAGACATATGAAAGCCATTTTAGCCTCAATTTCTTTATTTATTTTTTAATATAGGTAGTGGAGCCACAATTAAATTTGTCTATTGTATTCTAAATAATTACTAGTTGCCCTGTATCTTCTAAGAGAATTAAATAGTAAGGGGAAGGAACTCTCCAAAATAACAAATCCATAACAGTTGAGTAGTTTCCCTTTTTTACATATAATTTCCCTGCCTCAATTCAATTTTTGGTTTTGTTACTCTGTTCTCTCCAGGCAAGGATGATGGATGATTGCATATGAGTCCAGAGAAAAGGACCCTGAGGCCTTTACTACACCACTGTTTTAATAGTCACTGAGGTTGTTTAACAGGGAGCAATGATCAGATCCTAGGCGATTGGTGGCAGAAGATACCTTATCTCATCCCACAGAACCAGTGACCAGGTATACGCTTAGAAGACCCCAAAGACCTTCCTCTTAGGGAGGGAAAACATGAAGGTACAGATGTGGGGAAAGAGTGGGAGAGATCTCACACTCTTTCATAAGATTATAAGGAGTTGTTCTACATTGTTCTACCTCATTTAACATGATATAATACTACTGAGTGTCACTGTAGATGGCAGAGCTGGCTCACTACTACTATACTTTTTCTGCTCCTTCTCAGTTGAAAAAGGAGAGAACTGAAACTTTCCTAGGCTTTTTCTGACTCCTCCTTTTGCCCTGGTTTAAGGTGTGATTTTGTCTTCAGTCATAGATTTCCTTCTCTATACAATTTCTCTAGACATTTAATTAGCCATACTATGTTAGAACATTTAGTCTCCTTGTTAGCCTAGAAAACATAACTCTCAGGGCCATGTGGCCCCTTTCTTTATGGAATTTATATCAGATAAAAAGTTTTTTATATAACAATATTTTGGGGGACTCAGGAAAATTTCTAACATTCACAGAAAAGTTTAACTACTCTTCTTGTTTAGACTTTTTTTCTATCTCTTGCTAACCCATGACTTCTTAGTGTTTTAGGAAAAATCAATATATAACCAACATTTATAAAAGAATTAAGCAGTATATAACAATGCCTATTACTAGATAGGCTCAGGGAGGGAATGTTAGAGTAAAACCAACCCTTTCTGGATAGGTTCTTTAGTTCTTAAAGAAGTAAGCACAGCCAACATCTAACCAAGCCCTTTGTTCTAAGATATTTGCAAGGCCTAATAACCCTTCTCTGATCTCCCCCTTCTCTGCCACAATTCAGTCCTCCATTCAGTCCATCCTTTTCTGTTTCTCTTTTCCATCTCTCCTTTTCAGTTTATTCTTTCAGTTATTGCTACTGTATTACAATTTCTAGCATTTGCTTTTTTAAGTACTGGCTAGGCCTTGGGGGTACCGTCTCTGTATTCACTGCTGCTTTTGTCCACTTTTCCTTTCACATATAGCAGTGATTCCCAAAGTGGGTGCCACTGCCCCCTGGTGGGTGCTGCAGTGATCCAGGGGAGTGGTGATGGCTACAGGTGCAATTGGAGGCGGTGAAAAACTGTAAGGGGGTGGTGATAGTATGTGACAAGGGGCGCTAAGTAATATTTTTTCTGGAAAGGGGGTGGTAGGCCAAAAAAGTTTGGGAACCACTGATATATAGTGTAGGTGAAGGAGTAGTATTTACTGGAGCCATCAGAGATTTAAGGTATGATGAATCCTCCCAAGTGATACTGAGACAATCATTGAAAAGCTTATGTGCTCCTTTGACAGTCTTCCATGTTAAAAATTTTGAGGAAGTTCCCCAACAGATGGGGAAGACCCTCATTTAATGAATTTAAGGGAAATCATGGAAGACAGATGCATAGACTAAGAGGGCATAGATAGGTTTTTATATAAAGCATTGGAAGGAATATCTAAACTAAAGAGGTCATAGGTCCATTGGATTATTAGGGTGTGGGTAGTGGCGATGAAGGGACCAAGAAGAAATAAAAGGTTAAGAAAAATGATACTGAAAGTATTACAAGAGAAATGAAGTAATATGCCCAAAGTTAAATAGCTAGTAGCTAAGATTAAAGCTCAAGATTCTTGATTCTTAGTTCTCTTTGTAACATACTCAAACCCTCTAGGAAGTGGCTTCTTTTATTGTGTATTTTATTATTTTACTTTTTGTTAGCATTTATTTTCTTTCTCTTCCCACTCCCTTTCCCTGTCAGCTTTGCTATAGATTCCATAGCAAGTTTTCCAGTGACAGTCTAATCATTTATCCTAGCAATTCAGAAATACTCTTGCAATAACTACACAGAATTGACTAAAATGTTGATGTGGCAAAAGCTAAAAATGAAAGCTAGTTTTCTTAACAAAATACAATTTCTATATACATTAGACATTTGCATATGATTTTGTAGAAGTCCTGGATCATGCATGGTCTTTTTTTCCTTTTAAATACAAAGCCATGTTTTAGAATTGGGCTACATTAAAGAAGAATAACAAAAGGGTAGAATAAAGTATAGCAATTGGCCAATAATGATGAAAAGCATTGTCAACAAGACAATTCCCTTTTATAAAAGCATACTTGGACATAGAGGGCTTTCTTAAATATTCTACAGGTAAATCCTGTGATCCTTTCTTATAGACTCCAAAACTATGTGTAAAGAGAATTAAAAAGAACAACACTTAATTGCCAAAATGCTCTGTCCTAACCACTTGAAAAAGCAGACAAGAAGTACAGATTAAATATAGGCAGCTTTCCCAAACCTTTTAGAACTGAAAATCACTTGACTAATTTTACTTGCTGTTTCTGTAATGGAAAAGAAACAAACACAATAGGGTCATAATAACTATTGTTCAGGGCTTCTGGCCTGGGTCAAATGACAGGAAAGTTTTATAACTTCTTAGATGTGCTGACAATGTGGGGAACTGGGAAAGAAAATGAGTTCTTGTCTTTTAATCATATAGATGTGTGTGTGTGTGTGTGTGTGTGTGTGTGTGTGTGTGTGTGTGTGTGTGTACACTTCTCTAGTAAGGTCAGAGCAGTGAATGAGTTCCTTTATTTTTGCAGACTCCACTTCCTGTAGCTGTTGCTTCTCCTCCTGAACTTTATTCAGCTCTTAATAAGTTCCACACCTGTGTCCCTGGCTGGCTGCCCTCCACACTGTGGGAAGAGGCTCTGGAGAATGAATTTTTCCTTCATCTTGAGCATCAGGACAGAGGGGTGAAAGTGTGGGCTGTGTACACTGATCACAAGTGTGGGTTGTGTTCTGAACACTTTCCCATTATGCTAACCAGGCTATTATGACTTTGAAACCAGGTTAAGGTGACTGAACCTTTTCAGTCACAATGTGGCTCTATTTTTCACATAAAAAATTTCTCAAACCTAGTTAAATGAAAAGAAATATTGCTTGCAATTTCCTCCCTCCAACCTAGACATTCAGTGAGCAGTTCTAAGTGGTTACTAAATACTGGGAACTGTCCCAAGTGCTGAAAATAAAAAGTCAGAGAAACATAGGCCTTATTCCCAGGAGCCTGCAATCTAATGAGTGAGACAACATATAAATAAACTATGTATTTTGTATATTAGAAGGTTATTTGAGATGAAATGGACTAGCGAGGGGGCAGCTGGGTAGCTCAGTGGATTGAGAGTCAGGAGGTCCTAGGTTCAAATCCGACCCCAGACACTTCCCAGCTGTGTTGACCCTGGGCAAGTCACTTGACCCCCAATACCCACCCTTACCACTCTTCCACCAAGGAGCCAATACACAGAAGTTAAGGGTTTAAGCCCCTCAACCCCCCAAAAAAAAGAAAAAAAGAAAAGAAATGGACTAGCAACAGGAAATATGAGAAAGGTCTCCTATAGAAAGTGGGATTTATATTAAGTTGAAGGAAGTCAGGAGAGCAGAGGTGAGGAGGGACATTATTTTAGACCTAGGGAAAAGTCAGTGCAAATGTTTGGAGTGGGGAAATCAAGGGGGAAGGGTGAGATGTGAGGCAAAACAAATATCTCAGTGTGGTTGCATCATGGAGTACACAGAGAGTAAAATACATATATAAAAGACTGGAAGGGGAGATAAAGCTGATCTTAGCACTGGAATAATTGGGACAAAGGCCCTGGGCTTTGGACTTATGTGGTAGTCCATTGGAAAAAAGAGTGGAAATCACTGAATAAACCCTGAAGTCTCACAATGTAATGGCAATTCATACTTGTTATCAGTCTTTACTGTTGCTTGATTAGGTGATGTCTGCTTATTTCAAAAGTACCTCTGGAGCATTTTTTTATTTGTTTTTAAAATTTATGTATCAATCCTCTTCTTTCTCAATGAGGAAGCTTTAATTTTTCTAAATATGTTATATTATGATGGTGTTTATGTTTCATAATATTTTGTTTTTTTAAGATACTTTCCATATCTGTTATAATGGATTTTGCAGTCTCAAAGGTGTCCATTAAGACTGGAATTTCTTTTAATTCTTACCTTCCATCTTATAATTGATACTAAATATTAGTTCCATGGCTGGAAGGATAAGGACTAGGCAGTTAGGATAAAGTGACTTGCCTATGGTCACAAAGCTAGAAAATAAGAGTTTTTTTTCAAAGGTATTAATTATTTGAACATGTTCTTACACTTGAGTTTTGATGTTAGTAAGTCTTTAATGTATGAAACCACAGCTTCTCCTTGATAGATTTTTGTTACATGTGTCTCTATTGGAATAAACCAAGGTATTTGTGTTAATTAAAATATTCATTAGCTCAATTTGACTGCTGGATTTAGGCTTCAAGCCTTCATTCTTTTTGTGTATGTAAAGAGCTTTACATTAATTGTATCCAAAATACATTTTGTTATTATTGGACAAAGAGTCCCCTTGATGAAAAAGTAGTGCTTTTGATGAAGCCACATAGTTTCATCATCTTTGTATGTTAAATAATCCATAAGATATTTTGTTTTTTACTCCCTCTTTAATGTTGAAGCCAGGTTTAACTCTATTAAAGAGAGATAATAATGGATTTAAAGAAACCATAATGAACTTAAACTATGTCCTTGAAAAAAATATTTTGTAACAGTTGAACTTGACATTTTTTACAAGTGGTATGTTTTAAATAGAAAACTTCTATGTGTAGACACCAAATACGCTTGTGTTCTCACTTTTCCTGAGTATATTTGGAATCTTTTCAGTAAAAGAAGGTGGGCCTGAGTCAAAGGATTTGTATGATCAATAAGTTCAATATAAATATTATGGTACTTTGAGGTGGTTTTTAAAAAAATAATTACCAAATTTATATTAAGCTAATCTTCCTAAACCAGGGACTCTGACACAACCATTTTGATTCTCAGACAATCCATTGTTTTTTTGGAAGTTATTATAGATTTATTTTATTATTTTTTTAAATTTTAAACCCTTAACTTCTGGGTATTGATTTATAGGTGGAAGATTGGTAAGGGTAGGCAATGGGGGTCAAGTGACTTGCCCAGGGTCACACAGCTGGGAAGTGTCTGAGGCCGGATTTGAACCTAGGACCTCCTGTCTCTAGGCCTGGCTCTCAATCCACTGAGCTACTCAGCTGCCCCCTTCTAGATTTATTTTTGATTCAAGTTTTGAATTTTGCATAAAATAGATAAATACATAATTGGCTTCTATGGATAGAGGTCTGGGTCAAGAGTAAGGAAGACAAATTCCAATCTGACTCCAGCTATTTACCATGTCATCCTGGAAATATCATTTAATTTTGTTTTCCTCAGTTTCTTAAATTATAAAAAGAGAGTAATAACAGCATCTACTTTTAGGGGTATTTTAAGGATCAAATGAAATAATATTTGTGAAGTGCTTGGCATAGTACCTGGAACATTTTATACACTATATAATGCTTTTTCTTTTCTCTTCCCTTCCCTTTATATTTGTAAGGGTCACTAATATTCTGATCTTTTGATAGCTGATATGTGCTGATTTCTGTTTCTTTCCTGATGAGATTAAGCTTGTATATTATAAGAAAGCCGGTGAAATGTTTTACTATAATTGATGTAATTTACTGAAGCATTTGAGCCAATAATTATGGATGTTATCCAATCCTTCTATTTTCCAGTTTTGCAGAGAAACTAGTGTTTTCCATTATCGCTCTTGATATAACTATCCAATCATTATATATTAAAAATGTCCTTCCTGTTTCTTTTTAGATTCAATTTTCATTTTTGTTGCATTAGGTTTTTTGTGACCATATAGATGAGCAGACATCTTCCATATTTACTTTGACAGTTCTAACTTTTTCGCAAGCATTTGTAATAATTTGTTTTATTGATGTTGAATTGTCTATTTTGTTCTTTGTGCTGCTTTAATTTTTTGCATTGCTTTAATATTGGGACTTGTTTTTAATAATTGATTAATGGATGGAGAATTCCAATGTTTTATTTTTCTTAATTTTATTCTTCATTTTAATTTCCATTATCTTTATTTAGGCAATATGCATGAATGAAAAACTATTTATTAAGGTATACTGAGGCACTATTTTTCTGAACAAGATAACATTTTATTAACAGGAGCACTATCTGTCAATATAATGGGTCAATAGTTGCCCTAGTTTAGCCAAAGACCCTGAGATTGAGACAGCTACTTTTTATAGGATTAGAACAAAGAAAAGGACAGTGTAGGGGAGGAAAGAATGCAGTTGGTTATAGGTTTGGTGACATCATGGGGTTGATGACAACATGATTAGTTATATAGCTGAGGCATGGGGAATGATAAGTTTGGTTGGATGTTGGAATGATGAAATACCAACAACTCCCTCCTTCCCTACTCTAAGAAATGTTTATTGTTTTAATTAATCTGCAAGATTAGAGATAGTGGATCAGATATCTTTGAAGGATATCTTGGTCATTTATAAATACTGGACCAGACTCCCTTGTGTCCACTTGCATTCTTCAAGAAGAACAAATTTTCATGAGGGAAGAATAGATTAGTGATTAGCAGGAAAACTTGATTTTGAAACTTAAATAATTACAGGCCAGTTGAAGTTCTGTACAAAATTCAGAGACAAAATACTTAACTACAGAACAAAATAAATTAATTGGAAATAGCATCAATCTACAATACAGAATCAACTTAATCTTTTGACTATATGGCAGGTAGTATACTAAAATGGTATTTGTTGTCCATGTATTCTAGTGCATATGGTGACTAGATATTGATTTAAACTTTTTCTGCCTTTCCACAGGTCTTGAAAAGCTCTTCAAAGTGGTTTCTATCATGATGTTATTCAATGTCTATTTTTAGTTGTCCTCAGTAACTCTAATTTTCCTCACATGTTTCTTACCATAGAACTGTATATAATATATATTACACATTCTGGTTGTATCTACTGTTGTGTGGAAGTTGTGAAATATTTGCTCTATTTTTGGTCAAATCCTATGGGAAAGTGTAAGAATGTTTGTTTATAATAGCTACAGCAAATATTAGAATTTTGGTTGGTCTGTTAACTTGATTTGTGACATCAAGTTCAATAATGAATTTTCAAAAACCTGATCTAAGTATGTTCATCATATTTTATAGATAATTTATTCCCAGGTATCTCAGCCCCTCTCTCCTTTCTATGCACCACAGAAGGCATCAACTGACAAAAAGATGTATATATAAATATGCATTGATAGTATAATAATTATTTTTGTTCTTGTTGCTGTTACTATTGTTATTAACTCTTTTGCATTGTGAGTGAAATATCCCCTACCCCCCTTTATGATTAGCTTCATGATGATTATATTATGATTATATTAGTATCAGCCTTTATAACTTTCTTTATGTCTTGATTTAATCAGAATTATGATTTTAGCATAGTTAAACAATTTTAGCATAAGTTAATTAGTATTATTCTACCTCTTATGATTTTAGTAGCATTTTATCCAAGTATTATAGCTTTGAACTTGTAACCTTGTTATCTGAGTGTTAATCACATGATTATCTTTTTCTTATGGAGTGGAGCTCAGCACCTCTATCCCACCCTTGTATATATCATTTCTTTTGCTGTGACATGTTCTCTGCATATCATATCAGGTGACAGGTTTTTTCTGTATATGGCACTTCCCTTTTTCCTGTATTAATTTTACCTTGGTATATAAATTGTGATAAGTTTTTTGAGCATAAAAGGAGACCATCTTACAAGGCTAAAGGTCTTTGGTCTTGACCAGAGTCCAGCTTTATTGTGAGACTGACCATCTTTCAATAAACCTATTTTCTTTTGGCTTGGAGACTTTGTTTCTCTTATTGGCATTTCTGCTCATAAAAATTTCTCAACAGTGTATAATCAAATTTCATCAAAACAATTGTTATTGTTCAGTCCTGTCCAACTCTTCATGACTTGTGTACCATAGCTTGTCAATGTTGTCCATGGAGTTTTCTTGTAAAAAAATACTCAAGTAGCTTGCCATTTCCTTCTCCAGTAGATTGAGGCAACCAAAGGTTAGGCGACTTGCCCTAGCAAGTGTCTAAAGCCTCATTTAAACTCAGGTCTTCCTGACTCCAGGTAAGATGCTCTATCCATTGCACCATTGCATTGCAAATGACATAATAAAGCACTTCCTAACCATTTAAGCACTCTCTAAATTATTTTGTTGTTGTTATAATTGTTCAGCCATTTTAGCAACATAAATATTCTTTACTAAGAAAGAAATCTCTCCAAATTAAAATTTTATCATATTAAAAAAATCTTTAAAAGTTCAGCAAGGCTTTTTCTTTGTATGTGGAGAGAGGGAAATCTAGATTTAGGTCTGGGGTCCTAAAGTCAGGAGTTTTGTTGGAATGAAGAACCTTAAGGGTACTTTGAGGACTTTAAAAATATGGGGAGAATGTTGTTCATATGGGAAGAAAAGATTAAGGGAAGAAGAGCTGGGAAGGCCCTGAGAGAAATATAAACATTTTTGGGGGGTAGGGGTTAATTCTGTAGAAAAGTGATTCCTTTCACATGTACTCAGATACTCCTAATATTCTGTGAATTAGATCCATATCCTCCTTGTATTTAAATCCAGTCCCTTCATCATAAGAAAGGAAGTCCTTCTTTTCTCCACCCTCCTCTCCTCTCCACTCCACTCCTCTCCTCTCCACTCCTCTCCTCTCCTCTGCTCTCCTCTCCTCTGCTCTCCTCTCCTCTGCTCTCCTCTGCTCTCCTCTCCTC
>NC_058131.1:490325115-490376126 GCF_016433145.1 Gracilinanus agilis
GAGAGAGAGAGACAGAGAGAGAGAGAGAGAGAGAGAGAGAGAGAGAGAGAGAGAGAGAGAGAGAGAGAGAGAGAGTAGATGACTAGGAACGGAAACATAGATGGTTTATCGAAACAATGGGGCTGGGGCTAAATTATACAGAGGCAAGACAGCAGAGATGAAGAATCCATTAGGTTCTGCCAGTACCTTGAAGACTTTGCAGAGAATTCCATGCAAAGGACACTGATGGCCAAAAGTTAAAAGTGAAGAGTACTGCTATGATCTTGTCTAGTTGTTCTCACTTTGCAAAGGAAAATCTTGATGAAAAATGCTTCCTTCCAAGGTATCGATGGAAAATAAGGAAATAAGGAATTCAGTTGAGAAATGGGTGCTAAGAATGTTTCTATTTTTTTATGTTTTCATTATTTTTTTCTGATTCTATGGTCTTTTTGGCAAAGATTTTTGTTTAGAATGATGACAAACTAGATATAGATCTGAGTCATACTTTAGAAACTCCCAGTTTTACATTGCGGGAGCTAAACCAAATGAGCTACTTTTATCATAAAATAAAATTCTTTGAGTGGTTAATACTATCTAACACAGGAAGAACACTGCAGTGGGAGGCTTATTTGGAATACATTTTGGATCTAAAATGTAAATTGCTATTATGCTTTTAACCTTGACATAGTAGGTTATGGTTGCCTTTATGAATGGTTTTGCTTTTAATTCTTTAGAATCTTTTGAAATTTCGGGCTTTGGCTATAGTGATATATATTTTTGAAAAAATGTGGTTCTGACTTACCAATTTGGGTATCATTGTATTCAGTATAAACCTTCTTAGCCATCTGGGAAAATTTGATTCATATAAAATTGTGTTGAAATGACATTTTATACTTGTGTGTTGGAGTGAATAGTAATTATAGTTACTCACTTGCTCAAGAACTGGTGCTCAGTGGTAGGAACAAATCCTTAGCAAAAACTGTTGGTTATGGTTACTCACAGACACCTAACATTGAAAACACTTTGCATGATAATGGGGATTATTTAAAGGATGATTTTGGAGTTAACAGGGGATATGATAATGCCATATACCCTACTGTTCCTGCCCTGATAATTGCTGTTCTCTGAAGCAACTACTCTAACCTTAACAGAAACATGGGAGTCTTTTCTTCCTCTCCTCAGAAAATCATTGAGGAACTTTATGTGTTTCATTGTGCTCATTGTTGTCACTAAATTGACTGTCCAGGTCTCACAAACAAGATCCATATATTCCCAAGTGAGGAATGTAAGAGTAGTTGCACTGTGCAATCTCTCTGATGCCATGAAATCTTCCAAACACCTCAGAGATATGCTTAGCAAAATGAATCCTTGGAAATTAGTCACTAAGCCCTTTTCTGTTAACCAGGTGTTTCTGGGCAAGTTTAAAACCTTTGAAGTCAGATCAAGATGTCCTCTGGGTGATGATGGATTAGTTTCCTCCACAGTTAATGACAGAATGTCAACAGGCTCAGAGGTGGGTCTTTGAGGCAGGCTGCTGGTCAATGAGTTCATTCAGAATTAACTCAGTAAAGGATACTATGGCCATTTTTAGGAGAGCATGTCCTATATGAGGAAATACACTTTGAATCCTGGCAAGGACTACCAAGGTGAGGTAGGCATGGCAGTAGACCAATATAAAAAGAAAAAATGAACAAATACAACTACTACACAGTCTGAAATGTAGTTCTTTTCATCTTCAAATATTTGTGGGTAAGGAATAGCCAATTTAATACAATCATGAGCCTCAGATATGCATGTGTAAAATTACTAATGACATTCCTTTGGGAAGGAGGAAGGGATTCTCAGTTTGTATTAAGGTTAGAATGGCTGCTTTGGAGAAAAGTAACACTAGGACAATGATTATATGTTATATTACATGGATGATATAAGTGTTCAGGAGACTTGTACAATAGCAAATGCAAAACCTCTCTTTCAAGTATGCCCCTCTTACATTTGATTGAAATAAAAATTAAGTATCTATATGCTGCTGAATGTTGAATTTTATGATATTAAAATCCAGGCATTTATAAGAAGTATTATTAAAAACATACTCTGTGTTGTTACCTATTAGATTCCAAAAAGCTGTAGCAAGCACAGCCCCTACACCCTGGTAAAACCGCCTTGACAGATGGGCTAAACCAGGTTGAAGGTAACCATGACATCTCCAACTTGTCAGTTAATTAAGGGAATTTTTACCCCAAGCATGTGAAGATTTCCCCTGGTCTAATGGATAGATAAGAATAATTTATTCCAATGACCACGAAGGTGATAGAACCACACACGGTGGAATGCTTTCAGCTTGATCAGATATTGAAGACACCAGGGTCATCTATTATATCCTGGGCCATTTCCAGCTATCTTAACTTTTGTCCTCCTACTGAACTTCTATGACTGGAGGAAAGAATGAGTTTGATGATCTTGTGCAACTCTGGCTCACCTGTCTAGATATCACCCCAAGATGTCATCAGTCCTCTTTGAAAATGAAGGAGGAACAAGAACATATCAATGACCTAGCTTGCCTAGCCCTACTCATATTTTTATCAGAGGTTTGATCAAACTCTCTAGAGGAAGAGATAGGGATGATTGAGACTCAAGTAACCATTTTGTGGGTAGTAGGGGACCTTTACTGGATAGCCTTATTTATTATACCCATGCATTCTATCTCCCTTCTATATCCCCATTAAGTTTTTAATTTGCTCTAAAGCAGCATTGGTGAAGGTTTTCAAGTTTGTGTGCCCAAACTACAACTTTAAGTTTCTTGTGAGCTCCCTTTACCCATTACTCCAGAGCGTAGAGGGAGGAGCTCCCTTTGGCTGGCTGGACAGAGGGGCAGAGGATGCGAAAAATGTCCTTGGGCATTGGATGGGAGGGGAATGGAACAGCTACTTCTTTCCCCCATGCTGGCTGGGCATGTCTGCCAATACTTCACTAATGCTGCTCAAAAGCTCATCAATGAGCACCGAGTTTTACATGTAATATCAATGTAGGCAGCTGGGTGGTTCAGTGGATAGAATGCTCTGCTTAGAGTCAAGAAGGCTGGAGTTGAAATCCTGCCTCAGGCACTACTAGCTCTGTGACTCTGAGTAATTCACTTAACCTCTGACTGCCTCAGTTTCCTCAACTTTAAAATGAGGATGATAATAGCACCTACCTCCCAGGGTTGTTGTGAGCTTTCAAATTAGATAACAGTTATAAAGCTCTTAGCACAGTACCTGACATATCTCCACCCCAATTTCCTCCCCACACCAATTTCAGGGTACAGTTTTAGAAGTAAAAAGTAAGTCTCAATCATTAAGTACTTATTTATTATTTACCAGGTGCCAGAGATATCATGAAGGGATGAGAATAGAAAGAAATGAAGGAGAAAGAAAAGTCTCTGACTTCAAGGGGCTCACATTCTAAAAGAGGAAACAACACATATATAATTATATGTATACAAGATATATACAGAGTAAATTAAAGATTAAGTCAAAATATAAGGTACTAATTTCTGGACAGATGAGAGTATATAATATGCCTATGTAAGGCAGGAATGGAGTCAAGTCTTAAAGAAAGCAAGGGAAACTAAAGGTTAGAAGGGAAGATGGAGAGCATCCCAGATATGGGAGACAACTAGTGCAAAAGCTAGATTCTCAAAAAAAAAGATGTGAGAATCATGGACAAAGAAGAGTAAATGGACTAAGGTATTGTATAATATGTGAAGTAAAGTATAATAAAGACTATGACAGTAGGAAGAGATTTTTTAACAAAGATATATTTTCCCAATTAGATGTAATAAAAATTTTCAACAAATGTTTTCTGAAATTCTAAGAACCAAATTGTCTCCCTCCCTATAGTCCCTCCCCCCACTCAGAGAAAATCAATTTGATCTGGATTATACATGATTTATTATATAAAACATGCTTCCATATTAGTCGTTGTTGTAAGAGATTGCTCACATAAAACCAAAACTCCAAAATAAAACTATAAATAAACTAATGTGAAAGATAATATGCTTAGTTCTGCATCTGACTCCAACACTTCTTTCTTTGAGGGTGGGTAGAATTTCAGAGTTTATCATCATGCAAAATTGCTGTTAATGTGTACAATGTTCTCCTGGTTCTGCTTATTTTACTCTTTATCAGTTCACGTAGATCTTTCCAGCTCTTTCTGAAATCATCCTGCTCATCATTTCTTACAGCACAAAATATTCCATCACAAACTTAGGCCACAATTTATTCAGCCATTCCCCAACTGATGGACATCCCTCAATTTCCAATTCTTTGCCACCACAAGAAGAGATGTTAAAAATATTTTTTACAAGTAGGCCCTTTCCCCCTTTTTATGATCTCTTTGATATACAGACACAGTAGTGGAATTATAGTATCAAAAATTTTTTCTAAATCACAATTTTATAGCCCTTTGGACTTAGTTCCAAATTGCCTTCCAGAATGGTTGAATCAGTTCACAGCTCCACCAACAATACATTAGTGAAAAGGGACCAATTTGTGAAATGCTTTATGTTCCAGAGGCCTTTATAGCTTTATATTTGATTCTGGAGATAATAGGAAGCAATTGGAGGTTTTTTTTTTGTTTGTTTGTTTAAGAGGGAGGGTGACATAGTGGGACTTATGCTTTAGGAAAATTGTTTTAGCTCTAAGTAGAGGACTGATTAGGGAGAAGCTGGGTGGGGCAATGGATAGAATTCTTGGCTTGGAGTCAGGAAGATTCATCTACATGAGTTCAAATCTTGCCTTATACTCTTCCTAGCTGTGTGACTCTAAACATCACTTAAAATCTGATTGCCTTAGTTTCCTCATCTGTAAAATGACCTGGAGAAGGAAATGGAAAACCACTCCAGTATCTTTGCCAAGAAAACCCGAAATGGAGTCATGCATGAATAGTCAGCTACAACTGAAAATGACTAAATAATAAGAAAAAGGATTGAGAGTAGAGAGAGATTTGAGGAAGTGAGAATAATTAGGAGGCTATTGCAATAGTGCAGGGAAGAGGTGATGAGGGCTTGAATTAGGTGCTTGCTGTGTGACAGGAGAGAAGGGGACATATTTGAGAGATGTTATGAAAATAGAAATATGACAATAAATTGGATAAGAGAACTGAGTGTGAGTGAGGAGCTGAGGGTAAAGCTGAGGGTTGACTGGGAGGTTGGAGGTGTCCTGGACAGTAATAAGAATGTGTGGGAGAGGTGAGAGGGAAAGTTGAAGTTGAAAGGACAGTTATTATTTCTATTTTGGACATGCCAAGTTTGTGATGTTCACGAGACATTTACTTCTAGATGTCAAAAGGCATTTGTATAAGACTGGAATTCAGGAGAGAGACTAAGGCAAGTTGCAGATGCAATGTCAAGTAGGCAGGGAAGAGGAATGCATAAGGCCAAGATCCCACCCAATAATGACTCTTGTAGAGAGCTAAACTATCATTAATCATCAATCCTCTTTCCCTGAAACTGATTCTCTAAATATCCCAATTTCTCCCATCTGACAAATTTCCTGGAACTCAACTTTTGCTTCTTTCTCATCTTTGCTATTGGATTTTCCCTGATTACTTTTTCCATGGTTTGGTCTGACTGCAGTAAGATTACCTCACTAATACTAAAGTATTAGACTGTCTTCCTTATCTACCATATCGGTCTCTGCACAATTCAGTCAGTGCTTAATAAATGTTTGTTGAATTGAATTGAATTGAATATGGTAGAATGCCATTGTTCAGTGAGCTGAAAAAACTTGTCATTCTATTTGTGCCCTGTTTTTATTTCCAGATTTATGCAGGAAATGAAGGAGGAAAATCAATATTATTTTCAATATGCCTGACATTGCTAGTTACTCTACAAGTAGAAACAGAACTGGGAACTAAACTTTCTTCATTAGAGTTTAGCAGTCATTTCAAAAGCTGAAAACCCTCATCTACTTTGTCTATCTATCTATCTATCTATCTATCTATCTATCTATCTATCTATCTATCATCTATCTATCTATCATCTATCTGTCTACCTATATATTTTCCCATCTATCATCTATTATCACTGAACTACCTTCTCTATATTTCTAATCTATTTACATTCTAATGTCACGAGCAGCTATTAATAATCTGTTTCAGATAACTACAAATGAACAAGCTCATTATCTTGGCTCTAGGGACATGCCTCTCCCACCACACCATTCTGCCCATGATGCCTGAGCTTCTGGCTCCAGAAATTTATAGCAAGGTTTGCAATGATACATATGTATATATTTGTAGTTATATGTATATAAGCAGTTCACTATTATAATCAGAAAAAAACAATGACAAGGGTTAGGAAATAAGGGTTAAATGTCTTGCCCAGGGTCACACAGCTACAAAGTATGTGAGGTTAGATTTAAAACTAGAATCTTCCAACTCTAGACCTGGTGTTCTATCTAACTACTAGCTTCCTAGTAAAATAATTCTTAAATCATCCATCCTCAATTTATTTTCCAAATCAGTCAATTTTCTCATGAAGTATTTCATATTTTCTTTCTTTCTTTTCATTCTTTTGACTATTTTATTGTTTCTTGGTGTCTCATGGAGTTACTGGCTTCTACTTGCCCAATTCTGCTTTTTCAGAAATTCTTTTCATTAGTGAATTTTTGTACCTCTTTTCCCATTAGGCCAATACTACTTTTTTAAGATGATTTTTTCAGTATTTTTTTACTGCTTTTACCAAAATTTTAATTATTTTCATAATTTTCTTGTATAACTTATTTTTTCTTCTAAATTTTATCTCTTCCTTTGACTTTTCCATAAATTCTTGTTGAGCTTGTGTCCAATTAATATTTTTTAAGGCTTTGTTTGGAACTGTTTTTAAGTTGTTTTCTTCTAGGTTTATGTCTTGGTCTTCCTTGCCATCAAAGTAGCTTTTTATGGTCAAGTTCTTTTTTGTAGTTGTTTGCTTATGTTTTTCAATCACTTTGAAAATTTTGATCTTTATGTTTAAGTGGGCTCTGCTCACTCAAGTTTTGGGAAGCACTGCCCTAAGCTTCAGACTTTTTAATACTTTTGTTTTCAAAATTAGTTCTGTGGATCTGCAAGTTTTTGGTGTTTCCAAATGGTATGATCTAGGAAGAGTTGTGCTCTAAATCTACTGAGAGAGACAAAAATACTTTCATAGTAAATAAATACATATTGATTTTTTCTTTTTTTTTGTGAAGAGGGCAAGGACACTAGTAGCTGAGAGGATGAAGAAAGTTTTTGCATAGAAAGTTGAGTTTAACCTGTTATGAAATAAATTAAGAATTCTAAGAGGAATGGTAAACAAAGGGTTCATTTTAGGGATAGTTACATTTGAGCAGAAGCAAAAACACAAGCATGATTGGATTGTAGGGTTTAAGAAGGATAGTAATGTATAATAAAGATAGAAAGGTAAATTAGTTTCAGAATATGAGGGAATTTAAATTCCAAGGAGAGAACTTTACATCCAATTTCAGAGTCAACAGGGAGCCATTAGAGTTTCTTAGGTAAGGTAGTGATATGGTCAGTTTATTAAGTAAGGAAGTGACATGGTCATGAAAATGATTTTAGTAGGTAAATTTAGGATACATTTAATACAGGAATGAATTGAGGTCAAGAGTCTAGTAGGAGGCTGTTTGGGGAGATATAATGCCTGGATTGAGGTGGTAATTTAAGTAGAGGTAGAAATGACAAGCAATAACAACAACTGATCAAATATCTGCAGAAAACAAAACTGATGAGAAGATAATGTCAAAGTTGTGAGTTATAGGTACCTAATGGTGTTCTTGATAGAAATTGTGAAGTGAAAGAGTGGCGTATTTTGGGGAAAATAATCCAGTTTTTTACATGGTACATTTGAGATTCTTACAGGAAATGAAGCTTAAAATGTCCAGCAGCACATTGGAGTGGCTAGAGCTATTTATATAGATCTAGTAGTCATTTTCATAAAGATGATTATTAAACCACTAGGAATTGATGATACCACCAATTATAATCTGCACTGGAAGGGGGCAAGGGAGACAGAGACAGAGACAGAGTCAGAGACAGAGACAGAAAGACAGAAACACTCAATCTTCCTTAAAGGGGACCTCTATTGTGAAGAAAGTAGTCAATGAGATTTAAAAAAAATGTCACTTTGTCCTTTGGACCAATCTGCCTGCCATTGGGTAATTTGAGGAATATTGCTGAAAGAAATCATAGGTACTTTCTATATTCATGGAAGCACAAAGGCATAAGTAATGTCTATAGAAAATCATTTCAAGACTGAAAAATGTTTGTCCTTAAAGCATATGGTTTGTTTTATTTTTTTTTCTAAATTGCCTTTGTAAATGGCTTTTTTTTGACCTGCTAGAAATAATTCAATGAACATTTGGAAAAAAACTAGGGATAGGATAAATTTTTGTTTATATTTCATAGACTATGAAGCCATTTCTCCCCCAAATAGAGGGTCTTAATTAAAATAAATGAGAAACAGGAAAGCAGAGAAAGACATTTAAATATATTTTTCTTGTGTAAGGTTTTCATGCTTTCTTCACAAAAGCTGAATTTCCCTTTTGGGCTTTGCAGTAGAGTTTGTATAATTATTTCTGAGAAATGAGAAATATGAGAGGGAAAAATGGAATATTTTAGTAGTTAAAAATCCCCACCGACCCCCCAATATACATCTGGTTGACTTTTGTTAATTCTCCAACCAGTACTATAAAAACATAGATGTCATACAAAGTTTTCTTTTTCTTTTTCCATTGACACATTTTTACAATGTTCATATCTCTGGACACCTTCTCTCCCTGATGCAATTGTGGATAGTCTCATAATTTTTATCCTTTACTATTCTTCTGTATATTGAAGAGTCCTACAGAATGAAATCTAGAGTACCCCCTTGTTAATGGCTAGTTTAGTATGTTTTCATTTTGATATGTATCTGGGATATGTTCTGCTATTTTCAAGGAATGTGGCTTTTGCAAACACAAACCAGGTTTTCTTCTTGGAACACAAAATGTGATGAAAAGGCATTAAGTGATGGGTCAGTGTGAGGAAATATGTTCTCTTCATTAGGTAAATACCACAGAGCTTCAGTATAGCTTTTAGAAGGCTGAACTCTAATTAGAGGATATTTTAATACACATGATAATATCAGAATCAAATTTTCATAGTGTAGAACTTGTAGAGACTATAAAACCTAATGATGCTAAATATGGGTATTTAAAAAAAAGTCCACTAAACCACCTTCATATAACATAAACTCTCTGAAAGAACAGTTAAAACTAGTTAGAAAGAGCTCAATTAATTGAATCCCAAATGTCTAGACATTAAAAAAATGAAAACAGGGACCAAATTTGAACTCAAATACTCAATTGGGTTTCTTTTTTGGGGGGGATAGGGTTTATACCTTAGCAACTCAGATCAGATAGTCTATATAGGTAAATGGAAAACAATCTGTTTTGAAGAAACTTTGAATTACATGACCTAAAAGAATAAAGCAGGCATTTCTATATCCCAAAATATATGGTAACATTTCTGACACAGTGATCTTTATGTGTATTTATATAAGGTTGGCTAATAGAACACATCTGGAATTCAACATTCTGTTCTGGGTGACATATTTTGAAAGGGATGACTAGAGAATATTCCAGGATATAGAGAAGTATAGAAACCAGGACATATTATCAACAATTGAAGAGGCAAGGGATATTTAACCCAGCAAAGAAAAAAATGGAATATGGGTTGGTGGATAATTATGGTTTTTAGACATGTGAAGTTTGGTCCCATGGAAGAAATGCTGAGCTTATTTTTAAGGCAGAATTATGGTTAATAGAAAAAGGTTATATAAAGAAAATTTCAACTTAATATTCACAAGAATCATCTGGTATTCAGCTATATTCTCTTTCATAGGAGACTTAGTGGGAATAGAATAAAGTTAGACAGGACCCCAAAGCCAGGGTTTCTAGAAGATATTGTACAGGTTTTTGTGAGTTACTATAATTAACAAGAATAAAGTATGTTTACCCCTTGATTAATATATTTTTGTGGCATCAGAGAGAGGAAGTGAATTCAGAGGTTATCTAATACACCTTCTTATGACATAAAGTTTTACATTCTACAACATTCCTGATCATTGGACCTCCAGCATTGTTTGAACATACACATGTATACACACATATACACACATGTATATACACATAAACATATATTTCTATATATTTGAAGTTTAGAGAAGTTTATAATTCTAGGGATTTCTTTCTTATATTGAATAGAATTTTTCCTTTTTCTAGCTTTCATCTCTTAGTCCTAGTCTCAAAGAACAAATTTAGTATCTTTTCCATATGATGGTATATATTAAATACTTACTATGTGTCAAGAATTATGCTAAATGCTGGGACTAATATACAAACATGAAGAGAGTTCCTGCCTTCAAGGAGTTTCTATTTTATTTGGAGAAGATAACAGTAGATATGAGGACGTGTTAGCCAGAAAGGAAACTTATTTGAGATGGTGAATGGAACTTTAGGGAAAAGTTCACACATTCTTTCCAGGAATAGTGACAGAACTGGCAACCTCGACATCATAGTTCCTCACTCTCTCACCCTCCATATCCAATATGTGGCTGAGGCCTACTGATTTTGCTTTTGTATCATCTGTCAAATATAGTATAGCCCCATTTCTCTCTCCTCTGATACTGCCACCGCCTTGGTGCAGGTCTTATCACCACATGCCTGTACTGTTGGAATAACCTACTAGTTAGTGTCTCTGTTACAAGTCTCTCACCACTTTCTAAAGTGTAAAATGCCATCCTCCTACTTAATACACTCTAGAAGAGGCTACAAAGATTAAAAAAAATCCTCTGTTTGGTGTTTAAAATCTTTCATAAAGTGCCCCACTCTTTACATTCCAGTATTATATCTTCCTCCCTCCTATATACACATGATCAAGTGACATTGGGATATTCTGCAATCATGTCACTTTAACCCCAAAGAGGTAGTGAAAAATGTTTGTACAAAAATATTCATAGCAGCGCTCTTTGTGGTAGCAAAACATTGGAAAATGAGAGAATGTCCATTGATTGGGGAATGGCTGAAGAAATTGTGGTATCTGATGGTGATGAAATACTGTGTGAAGGGAACCCTCTCCCAGGATCACTCATGGGGTCTTACCTGCATCCCTGCACTCCCAGTTATGTTATCCATTGTGGGTTATGTGATTGAGTTTGATCTGGATGGGACTGAATTTGACCTGGAAGGGGGAAGGAGGTTAAAAAGTTCGAGACAAGGAAGCAGGCTCTCTTTTTTTCCTGTGGTGATCAGCCAAGAGGAAGGTGGCTAATATGTTGAGACCAGGTGGCTCAGTAGAATAGGCTTTTCTCTCTAACTCTCTGCATTTACCTACCCAAGTAAATTCTAATAAAATTTATGAAAAATAAGGAACAGAGTCCTAAATTTTATTTCTTACAATACTATTGTGCCGTAAGGAATGATATAAACTGATTGATTTCCATATGAGCTAAAAAGACCTCCATGAACTGATGTGGAGTGAAATGAGCAGAACCAGGAGAACATTTTACACAGAGAATAAAACATTGTGGGGCAATCATATGTAATTGACTTTGCAAATGATAGCAATAATAGAGACTAGATAAACAATTATCAAGCATGTTATAATGGGGATTCATTTTAAGTACAGATTGGACTAGATGGTTATGAAGTTGTTTCTAAATGTCAAATTCCATAATTAATAATAATGATAACTAACATTTATATGGTGCTTACTATATGTGCCAGGCATTCTGCTAAGTGCTTCACAATTAACTTATTTGTTCCTCACAACAGCCTTAGGACATAGATGATATTATTACCCTTATTTTACAGATGAGGAAACAGGCAAAAAGAGGTTAAGTGACTTGTCATGTTCACACAATTATAGTAATTGCCAGAGGCTAGATTTGAATGCAACAATTTGAATGCACCAACTACCTTATTATATGATTCTGTGGAATGTCCTGTTCAGTTCTGGACACAATCTCTTAAGATGGACATTGTTAAGTAGGAAAGCATCTAGAAAAGTTTGAAAAAAGAGATGTTCCTCTAGTTCATGCCATTTTTCCTTCTGAAGTCTAGTCTCATCCATATTTTGAATGTCTCAAACTCAACATGTTTAAAACATAATTCATTATCTTCACCCTCGAATTGTTCCTTTCCCACAGCTATTCTATTACTTTTGAGGGCATCTCCATTTTCCTGGGTATCTAGGTTCATGAACTTGCTGTCATCATCCTTTAGATCTTCACTCTCACTCAGTGTTGCATATGCAATTGCTAAATCTTGTTTTTGTTCTTATAAGATCTTTTATATAGGACCTTCATCTCTATATCAGTCCTCTTTGGTAAAGGCCCTTATTATCTCCTTTTTGGATTAATGAAATTGCCTTCTGACTGATCTCACTATTGCAAATCTTTCTCCATTCCAAACCATTCCTCCCTCTGCTTATTCGCTATTCTAGTGGGCATTTTTGAGGTTCTTAATCCTTACCAACGTGCTTTTGTTTGTGCAAACTAACTATTAACAATAATCACACTAATAGAACTTAAACATAATGTACTTAACAATAAAATAAAAAAAATTAGAGGTTCTCATTAAAGCAAATGCAGTAATAACAAATATATTACAATTTGGATATAAATTTGGGTTATACTTTCTCCACAGGACACTCAGCATCTATGGGGAAGAGTGAGCACACACTTAAAGAAATTTCAAGGAGGCCCATGAATGGAGAAATCCATGTACTCTGGATAACTCACAACTCTGAAGCTGAAAAGTTCAGTGTCTTCTTTCTCTCTCAGGAATTATCCATAATAGTTTTGTGATGAATGTAGCTTCTGTGTAGAACAGATACTTTTACAAGTAAGCTGAACTACTTCATACTGTGCTTGCCTAACATGTTGGTGGGCACAAGGCCTCGACCAGATTAATCTGATGGGTGACCCTTTGATTTTCTGCTTCCAATGAGAGAAGTTTATAGTCAGTAACCAAAATTCTCATTTTCTGTCTCTGATTGGAAAATTAAATTTTCTTGTGTGATCACAAGAGAATTCTGGTGTCCATATCCCCTCAGTTATTAACCTAAAGGTTATTCAGTTCAATTCTTCATATATATATTTAGTATATTTCCATTTTACTGAAATTTTCTATAGCTTGTCATATTAAAAAATCAGTAATTGATTTCTTAGAACTGAACAGAAGTCAGTGTTTTAAATTTTCTTTAAAAAAAATACTTACCTTCTGTCTTAGAATCAATCCTGTGTATTGGTTCTAAGGCAAAAGAGTAGTAAGAGCTAGGCAATGGGGGTTAAGTGACTTGCTCAGGGTCATACAGCTAGGAAGTGTCTGAGGCTAGATTTGAACTTAGCCCCTTCATCTCTGGGCCTTTCATACCTGTCCCCAGTAGCTGCTTTATGGGTGTGTGTTAATTTCTAAGTGAAGGGGGCAGCTGGGTAGCTCAGTGGATTGAGAGCCAGGCCTAGAGAAGGGAGGTCCTGGGTTCAAATCTGGCCTTAGACACTTCCTAGCTGTATGACCCTGGGCAAGTCACTTGATACCCATTGCCCACCCTTACCACTCTTCTGCCTTGGAGCCAATACACAGGATTGATTCTAAGGCTGAGGGTAAGGGTTTAAAAAAACTCCAAACTCTGAGTGGACCTTGTGTCCAGATCTAAGCTTAACACTGCAGATGAGAACCTAGAATCAAATAATAAGGCACTTCGGGGTGTACTGAATGAAGTTCTGGGCTTGCAGTCAGGAAAACTTGACTTCAAATTCAGCCTCAGGCACTTACTATAAATATGTGACCATGGCAAATCACTTAAACTCTGAATGTTTCCTCATATGTAATATGAAGGTAGTAATAGAGAGATGAATTGATCAAGAAACACATTTGAAAGGGTCATTTTCTTGAAATGATTTTTATTTTAACTCTGAAGTCTGTGGCAGCATTATGGTCCTTCACTTTCTTTGTAGTAAGCAATATATAGATGCCTGCTATTTTTGGTGGTCAGAAGGGCAATCTAGTCTTCTTTTTCCCTTTCTTTCTCTCTCTCTTTCTTTCTGATGCATTGGTATTTACACTTGACCTTGTGTCAAGGTAGGTCCATCTAAGCATGGATCTGATCCATTGTCCTTTCTATCTTAGAAATTAAATTGTCTCATTAAAAAAAACATCATGGTGACTAAATGAAAATTCATTCTACTGATAGAGACCTAGCCTTTAGGCAGGAAGATTTGGGTTCAAGTATTTATTACCTTTGCCCCCTACTGCCTATGTGAAACTGGTCAAGAAACCAAAACCCTTCATGCCTCTCTCCAGCACTATAAAGTTTCTAACACTATTAAGTTTCAGGGAAGTTTTATCCATATTAAGTCAATAAGTATTTATTAAGTGATTGCTTTGTGCCAGGAACAGTGCTAAAAACAAATGTAGCGAAAGAAAGGCAGTTCTTGTCTTCAAGGAACTTGCGTTCTGATGGAATAAAACAATACATAAAAGGAAATTGAAAGACGTGGGGGGAAATTTGGGGAAAATAAAGCATCTGTGTGGGCATGGTGGAGAAATAAGTCTTGAATGTCAGGAATAGAGCCTGAAGAAGAAGGAGTGAACATGGATGCCCAGGGCATTTCCTAAAATGGAGATTCTGAGAGGAACTGATCAATCAGAAGAAGGATCTGCATAGGCAGAGAAATTTTCCAGAGTGAGAAGATTGCAAAATATGTTGGCAGAGACATCTTGTTAAATGATAAGGATCCTGGACATAGTGGGGGAAAAAATCCCAGAGAGTCAGGGAGAAGAACCTGGGTAGAAAATAATATTTGATCAAACCCAACAAAAATAGTATTTTTGATGTATTTATTATTGTGTTGAGCTAGGAATTTCCTCTGGTATTTCATGTGCTTGATGGTCCCCATCATCTTGTCTTTTTATTGTGCTTGTACTAATTTGCCCAATAAGTAAGGTTCATTCTGTAAGACCTCTTGGAAGATCTTGAGATAATTGGCCTTCAATAGATTTGGCATGAGGGAGTCTCATTTAACAATGTGAACATAACTCGTCCAAATTCCATAAGAAGTATAGACGCAAGAAGTGGGAGTATCAGGTCAGGGGCTCCTTCTGGGCATCTTTCATTTTATAGCTTTCTGCAGCATTTAACAGCAACAACAAATATTTATTCACCATCTGGTGTGTGCCTAGTACTATTCTAGGTGCTAGGAGGGAAATAAAAGTATCTGGAGCTGGTCCTAACACAGCTGCCTCCCATTTAGAAGACTGTACAGGCAAACCTATACCAGTGGCAGCAGTGGTCCATCAATTAGATTGGGGAGGTGAGACTAACTCCACACTCCCTGGCTTAAAAGCAGCAGATGCTCCCACCATTTGAGTAGAGCAAATTACACCCTGCCCTCCAGAATATGGTACTGCTTTGGATACTTGCCTTTGATTTTCTTTGTCTCCTAGTGACTGACTTGCTGTTTTGACTTTAACCTTGGATTTGTCTTTGCCCTCCAGATACAGTTTGCTGATCTCACTCCTTGACCTATTTGCTCTCTTACACAGACATACTTTTTGCTTTTGGTTTGTCAGTCTCTCTCTCTCTCTCTCTCTCTCTCTCTCTCTCTCTCTCTCTCTCTCTCTCTCTCTCTCCTCTCTCTCTCTTCCTCTTTCACTCTGTCTAAGCAGTTACAGATCTTTGAACTATCCCTTTGACAAGCCTATTGTTCTTATCTCTAAACACTCATCATTCCCCTGCTTCTTGATCTTCGACACTAAGAATGGAACGGCTATAGGCTCCATGGTGCTGTACTATCAATCCACATCCCTTGTCTTAGGTCCAGTCTCTTTTCTTTCAGCATGAGACTTATTGTTCTTCTGGTCTGTATCTGAGGGGACTGCACAAAATGAAGTAAAATACAGTTTCAAGGTATCTGGAATTTTATTGAGAACACAAGAACACATTTTTAAAAAATCTTAGAATTCAGTATATATGATTAACCATCAGAAGGAGTAGTACACAGAACAACTTCTACTGGAGGTAGACATACACAATCCAAGTTAAAATTTGGATTTAAGGATATCTTTCTGAGAAGCTACAAATGCGTAAATGACCTCAAGATCAGGTATATTAAGTAGAGAGATATATACATTGATCATCTATCCATTCATTTATTCATTTATCTATGTAAATCATCAAGAAAGAAAGAAAATGACATAGAGATAGCTAGATAGAGAAACAGAGAGAGACAGAGAAATAGAGAGACAGGGAGAGACAGACAGACAGACAGATAGATAGATAGATAGATAGATAGATAGATAGATAGATAGACAGAGACAGAGAAAGACAGGGAGGAGGGAGAAAGAGAGAGAGACAGAGAGAGAGGGAGAGAAAGAGAGAGAGAGACATAGACACACACACCCAGACAGAGACAGACACAGAGAGAGATATGATAAAATCAAGAGAGCATTCATTTAGTATATTCATTCACCTAACCTACTCTTACCTAGTTGATCTCAGGCCTTTCCATGCTTCATATTCCATACAGTTAACTACGAGTAAGTATCCTCTTGACATCTGCCCTGCTGCTGGACCAATTCTTTCTGAAATGGAACATTTATCTTCTAGCCTACAACTACAGAAATCATACCCCTAGTTCCATGGAAAGAGTTAATTCACTCAGCTTTGGAACCTTCTGTTTGTAGCTGAGCTTTCTTGATTGGTGTGTGAGCACGAACCAATTTAGCCTACTCTATCTAGTTAGCCCCAGAGTAGACCATGTTTCACCTTCTATCCAGACATTTACCTGGGGCTTTTTTATTGTCTTCTCTACCTCTTGTATATATTCTGTTCTATTGCTTTTTACTTCTTGATCTAGGAATGGTACTCATGATCAATACTATTATTGCTTTTAGAAAAGCTATGTTAGTTGGTTGGCTTATATATCTAGACACCATCTTTGTGACTCCTTGTACCAAAACTCCCTTTCCTGGTCACCACTCCACTAAATGTATTTTCATCTCTGATTAGAATATAGGCTCCTTGAGATCAAGGATTATCTCACTTTTGAATCTATATTCCCATTCCTTAGCACAATGCCCTATATCGATTAAAAAATACATTCTTTTTCACTCACTCATTCAACAGGCATCTGTTAAATGTTTACCGTCACATACTCTGCTACACCCTAGATGTCCAAAAATAAACATTAAACAATATCTGTACTTCAGAACTTATGTTTTGTTAGAATGTAATATATGGGAATGATCAAGTAGTCCACTTTGGAACATAGGAAGCACGAGAAAGAATAATATTCCATAAGTCTAGAAAGATATATGGGGAATAGATTGTGAAGGGCTTTAAATGACAGACAGAAGAGCTGATATTTTATCCTGGTGGGAGCAACTTTGAGTTGGGGAAAGTTCTGGTCAGATTGACCAGTGCTTTAGCAATATCAGTTTGGCAACTATATAGAAGTTGAATGAATAATTACAGTGTTTTAAGGTTTATAAAGCACTGTACATATGTTAATATTGTGTCATTTGATCCTCACAATAGCCATGTGAGATAGATGTTATTATTTTCCCTTTCTATACATGAGGAAACTGAGGCTGAGACTTACCCATGGTCACACAGCTGGTGTATAAGGCAGAAATCAGATTCAAATTTTCTTGCTCCAAACGTAGTGCTATATTCACACTATCTCCTAGCTGCCCTATCAAATTAGATAATATTTGCAGAACGCAGCAGAGCGCCTGGCACATAGTAGATGCTTGATAAATGCTTATACCCTTTCCTACTCTAGAGAGACAGGATACAGTGAGAAAATGCCCAAACTTATGCTAAGAGGAATAGCCAGTCCAAAAGGGATAGATAACTGAGGAAAACTCAAAGTGAGAATTCATGGGCCAAAACTTAGAGAAGTTGTATAAAACGATGCGAAATTAGTTTGTGCTGGACTTAAGATGTTGAATGATATGATTTGCCAGTACCTGGTTTCTTTCCAATAAGGTACAAAGATGTATTAAACAAATCAGTCTTTTTAAAGGAAACCTCAGGAAACCCAACTCCTGACATGACATGATTGAACAAGAATTGTTGGTTTAGGTTTCAAGAAAGAAAATCACATTTCATGGATGTCATAGGACCTTGGCAGGCAGGGGGAAGTGTGAGAGGGCATCCTAACCAGGAGCAACAACAAAAATGCCACAGTGACTTCTAATTTGGATAGCCTCAGTTTGATAAGTGACTCAACAGGTCAGTTATTGGGTTGAGGTCATTGGAGGCCATAGCTGGACTAGTGTTGGTAACCATTATAAATACTTCAAAGAATATGTCTAAATTGTAAATAGATTATTTGTCTCTTTAATAATTACTCCTGCTTATGTAGTCCTTTAAATTTTACAAAATATTTTCCAAAATATTCCTTTGAGAGGAGATTGAGAGGATTATTAGCTTGATTTTATGGGACGCTAAGACTAAAAGTAAAAAAAAGAAAGTGAATTGATCAGGGTTATACAGCTAACAAATGTCAGAGCCAGGATTAAAATTCATATCTTTTGGCCCCAAGACAGTCCATAACTTGATCTTGCATGTGGCCAATAAAAATGAGTAGGATTTGAAGTCATAGATGGATTTTGTTCTTCATCATGGGAAAGAGTATTTCCATTGATGAGATCACAGATTCATCAAAATAGAAAAACATTGACCTTTTAATAGTCATCACCTCTTTGTTATGAAATTTCCTCAAAACATCACACTCATTTTGGAAAGGTTATTTTCCATTTACTCTTATATTTTAAAATAGGAAATCCAACAGGACATGAGTAAATAATAATATTAAAAATAGTTAGTGATTATATTGGTAATTGGTGGTCCATTGGATAGATTGCTGAGCTTGGAGTTCAGAAGACCTGGGTTTAAATCCATTCTCAACAACTTACTAGCTGTGTAACCCCAGGGAGAAGACACTTCACCCTGTTTGCTTCCATTTCCCCTTCTACAAAATGAGCTGAAGAAGGAAATGGCAAACTACTCCAATATCTTTGCCAAGAAAATTCCAAAAAGAGTCATGAAAAGTGGCCCATGACTAACAACAAAAACGATTACATAACACTTAATAGTTCGCAAAGAGCTTTCCATATGTAAACTTATTTTTATAGAAATCTCAGGATTGATAGGAATCTCAGTGAATATTTGTGGTATTTTTCATTTTGTTACTGGGAAGACATGGTTAATGCCCCAACTATCTTCTGTGATTTCTTTCCATTTGGGAGTGATATACCAAAGCAACATAAAGACTGCCTCTTAAGCTAATCATTTGCTGTGGGACTCCAGGGACAGGCTGCAAAACCTAATTATTTTGGCAGGTACACAGTCTATCTAGCCTTGCCTTTTAAAATTTTAGCCCCCTATTGTCTCTTGTATGAGATTTTACCTAGCAAACTTTTCAAACCTGTGTAACAAAGCTTTAAAATATTTTTTTCTGGGCGATAGATATATTTTAAAACAATCAGCAGATATTCAGCCAGACTTTTCTCCCAGAAAGAGTATATACATTTGTGAGCATGTATGTTTGCACATGTGAGAGAGAAATGAGAAAGCAAATTGGATAAGGCAATTCCAGGAGTATACAAAGCTAAGATGCCCTTCAGCAGTACTCCTACTGTCCTTGGAGATTCTCCTGTTCCTCCATGCTGTTTATTTCATCTTGTTCCCAGGGGCGGACCTTGACAAGTCATTTGTTCATAGAAGACACCTCAAGAGCTAACCTTCAACATTTAGAATGGAGGAATCATTCTCTGGAGGAAATACATGCAGAACATAGCTATGCTCGTAAAATATTAAATGCCTTCTCCTCCAGCAAAATATAGAGACTGGTATGTTCTTTGCCTTACTATTCCTCATTCTTTTATACACATTTTCACCTATATGGGTGTACACATATACTTGTTCCCCTACCTTCTCCTGCCTAATGCTTCTCTGGGAGAGACCCAGCATTATTTACTTTATTGCATTATTTACACTCTTAAATTGTATTTGGGATTAATTGCTATTGAAGTCCAAATTTAATTAGCATAAACTTTAGTAACAGCTTAATAAAAATTAAATTACAAGCTATTTCTTTTTGAGAAATATTAGGATTTATTAGTGGTCCTTCCAAAACTAATTAGTTTGAACGGATACATTTCAGTATTAAACCAGGGAAAAAGCTTTGCTGGTTGCTGTTTTTAATTATGTTGAACATGTTTATCCCTTCTCTCTCCCTGCTTTTAACTGTACATTTGAGTGATTACATTAGGTGGTTGATGTCTGGACTGCTAGTTCAAGGCCCTGGCAAAGTCATAATGGTCACTGAGAGTGCAATTGGCTCTACTCAGAGAAGCCAAGGAGGTCCTGAACTAAAGGAGATGATTAGGTCACAAGGCTAATGATTTTTTAAAGTTGAAGCAAAGGGGTATATGAAATGAATATTTGATAACCAATAGGCACAAAACAAGCCTAGTGAATCTAATAAGAAAGAAGAAACTAGAGTTTGTGATACTGTAGTAGGAAATGACAAACTTTGTTAAAAAAATCACATCATATCAGAATACTGAGAAGTTGATGGAAATTTTAAATTCCTCACTGTCTACAAACAAGGCCAGGGCCAAAGAGAAATTCAAGGAATTTTTTAAAACCACTGATAGATTTTTCTCATTGCATCTAACTAAGGATTTTATGGTGAAAATTTCTAGACATCTTATAAATTATTAAAATCATTGATATTTTGTATATGTCAATATGTTACATCTAACATGGTGGAATACAAAATGGGACATGATATTGTAAAAGCAACAGCAGAACCTGTTGAAGTTTTTGCTAACTTAGAAATAAAGGAAGGAAGGAAATAAGCATCTATTAAGTCCCTAATATGTTCCAGACACTCTTCTAATGACTTACAAATAGCTGAAGAAACTGAGTTTTCTGGAGATTCTGTGACTTGCTTAGTGTCATAAAACTAGTAAGTGTCTGAGGTTAGATTTGACTTCAGGACCAACACTTTGTCAACTATGTCACCTCTTAGTGCCTCTGAGCCACTGAAATAATTTTTGTGTGGCTTTGTTTTTTGTTATTTGGGCAGAAGAGTGATATGTTCAGACTTGTGCCTTAGGAAGATTATTCTGGCAATTATATGGAGGATGGATAGGTGAAGGGACAAAGTGGAAACAGGGAGAGAAATTAGGCAGCTACTACCGTAGTCTAAGTCCTGAACTGGAGGCTGAGTGGAGAAGGGATGGATGGTTTTGTAGGAGAGATAAAGGGATTAGACAGATATTAAGTGACAAGTATTTACTAGGTGCTAAACACTGTGATCGATCTAGAAATATATAAAATGAACATATTTTAAACAGGTGTACTTAATTGTCTGTAGAAGAGACTAAATGATATTCAGAGGAATGAGATTCTGAAAAGAGAAAAAGGGAACAGAACAGTGAAATCAGTTTAGCAGTTCCAAAAGTCTACTGGAAGTTTTTTTTTTATTATCTCCTAGGAGTGTATAGTAACAGGAATCAATTTAGGAATTCCCATGTTTCAAGTAGATATCAATGTACTTTTTTGAGTCTTTTGTGTTTTTAACATTTATTTTATGAGAAGGCATAATAGGGAGATATTATCTGATCAAAAATCATTGTGATGGAGGAGATCCAATACAAGGTCAGGTTGAGGATGAAGATTTATTTTAGATGTTAAAGTCCTCTAAATGCTTCTGTTTGGGATGATATTGTGCTGATTGCATCATACACGAAAATACTGAAGTGTTTGGAAAGGGATTGGTCATCTTTCAGAGTCATTTGGCCTGTCCATCCACATAGGAAAGAACAAATGAAAGAAGTCTGTCAGTTTGTCAGATTGCTGGTACAGTGGATAGAGTTCTGGGCCTGGAGTCAAGAAGATTTGAATTAAAATCCAGCCTTAAAACATTTATTAACTGTCTGACTCTGGACATGTCATCTAACCTCTCTGCCTCAAGTTCTTCAGTTGTAAAATGTGGGTAATAAAAGCAGGATCTCTCTCTCTCTCTCTCTCTGGGTTGTTGTGAGGATCATATGAGATAATATTTGCAAAGCAATTAGCACAGTGCTGGCACATAATGCATGCTTATTTCATTTTCCATTTCCTCCTGTTAATCTCCCACCTTAAAACATCCATCTGAATGGATATCTTGCAGAGCTTGTTCAGCAGCATGCTTGTCTGAGACAGACAATACAGGATAGACAATAAACTGGTCCTAGAGTTAAAAAGGAGGAAGAGAATAGGCTAGCATGCTTTGGGAAAATTGAAAAGCATTTTTATAGTTCCAGAGCTTTCTGAAATAGCTAAAGGCATATCATTGCAATATAAACATTTTACCAACATTGCTGCAAGACCTCTCATGTCATTGGCCCTGAAGAACTAAAGATGAGTATTCCACAGAAGGCAATGGAAAGAAGTATGGTGGGTGTGAACATGCTACAAAATATAGGTAGCAAGGAACTAGGAAAAGCAGGAATAAAAGATGGCATCAGGGAACTTCATGACAGACACAGAAGCTGGTCATATGACAAGAGTTAAAGATGACAGATGGATTGCCAGAGAGCTTCATTGATATCCTCACAATGTTAGGAGAAACAGAGAAAGACATCAAATCTATGGACTCTTTGTAGCAAAGTTCAGGGAGATCATGGATGACGGTCACACTGGATGGTGAGGCAGGAATGAATGGGTTGTGGTCCTTATTACTAGAAGTAATTCCTAAATTGATCATACAAATCCATATGAGTATTTGGGAGGAAATAAATAGCTATATCTGATATGTACTACTCTGTATACTTAGTAACTTTTTTTTAAAAGAAGGGAATCTGTCAATTCCTTCTGAGGAGATCATAAACATCAGCCATAACTGATTTTTAAAAAGTAATCTTTTCCCCAAAACCAGAGAGGAGGCCATAATGTGTGTGTGTGTGTGTGTGTGTGTGTGTGTGTGTGAGAGAGAGAGAGAGAGAGAGAGAGAGAGAGAGAGAGAGAGAGAGAGAGAGAGAGAGAGAGAGAGAGAGAGAGAAATCTNTAAAAAGTAATCTTTTCCCCAAAACCAGAGAGGAGGCCATAATGTGTGTGTGTGTGTGTGTGTGTGTGTGTGTGTGTGTGTGAGAGAGAGAGAGAGAGAGAGAGAGAGAGAGAGAGAGAGAGAGAGAGAGAGAGAGAGAGAGAGATCTTAATCTCTTCTCTGTGGAGTTGTGCTCCCTGCAAGACTGAACTGTCTGAGCCTGAACTCCATTTGTGAGAACAGGTACCTTGCTGGGGCTACATGTGATATTATTTATTACTGTTTTTTTTTCCTTGTATGACTGTGCAAGAGAAACACCGTGGTGGAATGAAATGCACAGAATTTAGAATTAAGGGGTTCTGGAGGAGTTCAGGGTTGAATTCTCTACTCTAATACATTCTAGCTAAATAACACTGGCAAACTGCTAGGATTAAAAACAAAGACTTTATAAATGCCAACTATTATTATTAGAAAAAGACAGCAGAGAGTAGCAGATAACAAGTCAATCTCAAATCCAGGAAGACCTAGCTTCAAATCTTGCCTCTGACACATATTGGCTATGTGATCTTGGGTAGAACATTTAATTTCTCAGGGTTTTAGACAATATTCTAAGAGTATACATTCCAGAGAAAATATCAAGGTGCATTGGTAGAGAATTTCTTCACCCAGGAGTCTCTCATACTAATGAAAATATAGGTCTTGTCCTTATCCTATTATTATTAGGTAAGTCTTACTTCCTTTTTCTATACTTACTTCCTTTTCCTTACTTCTCTTCATCTATAATATGAGTAAATGAACTAGATAGTTGCTAAGGTCTCTTGAGTGGCAGCTAGGTGTACAGTGGGTGGAGTGCTGGGCTCAGAGTGAGAAAGACTTATTTTCCTGAGTTCAAATCTGGCCTAAGACACTTACTGGCTGGGCAAAGTCACATAACATTAACACAACTTAAAATAACACATAACTTAAAATGAACTGGAGAAAAAAATAGCAAAGTACTCTAGTGTCTTCACCAAGAAATCCTCAAATGAGAGCACTAAGAGTTGGACACAGTTGAACAACAATAAAGATCTCTTAAAGCCTTAAAATTTTATCATTCTCCTAAGATGCTTTAAAACTAAATTTTAAATCCTAATTCAGGTTATATGCACATCATAACAAATATGAAATTTGCTCATTTAACCTCTGATTGCCTTCATCATTGTGTGTATGTGTTTTCATATTTTGCATATATTTATTCATATATGTTGTCTCCCCCAGAGAATATAAGCTACCCAAGGGCAGATGGTTTTCTTTTTGTCTCTGAATTCTCAGTACCTTCTTCAGTGGTTGATGCATATTAGAAGCTTAGTTTGTTTATCAGTTGCTGTTAATATATGTATACCAGCCACAAAAGACATAAAAACCTGGATTTCTGACTAATTTTTTGGTTTTTAAACAATTTTTATACTGTTTAGATTGAGCCTGAAAAAAAAAACCTATGATGAACACACATCTCTCCTTTTGGTTTATATAATTCTGAGTATTTAGTTACTCCTCATTTAATAGACCTTGGCAAGAAATAGCACCGAAACAGCTAAACAGTCCATTGGAACAGAAATGTATAAAAAGTAAAAGAAAATAAACTCTGCTACATTTCCCAAACTTTTACAGTTTTTTCAGCTAACTCAAAGTAAGGCAAACCATTTTACAATCTGGACACTGTTGAGGCAACAGAATGAAATGCAAGAAAAAAGAAATGTAGATTTTTTTTTCTGATTTATATGAGAGTAAGCTACTCCTCCTTCCCTATTCCTTATAATTTCTTGTAATTTTCTATTATATGAAACTTACTAAAAAACTATAAGATGCACTCTTTAGTAATGTTATATTGAGTTAAATTAAATTAACAAAATTGTCTAATATTTTTGAGATATTTGTTATCTTAGGTCCTTAATCTACAAAGGAAAAAAATATGACTTCTATTTCTGTTTAGGAGTGTACATTCAATCCTTAGAGGGTTTATAGTCTTAATTTAAGTTAGTATAAAGTAGGTGTAGCTATATAGACTCGAAGGGATCCGTACCCAACTTCAATTCAAATAATAGGTTTGTTTCCCCAGAGCAAAGCTAACCAGTTATATTTTCTTTCAGGTTTCTAGGTTTACCACTTAAGGACTATGAGGTTTATTTCTAATGCTATTGGCTTAAACCCCCATTCTGGTGTGTTTTCCAAATAATAATGATAATGATAATGATAATGATAAAAAAAATAATAATAATTGTACATATATAAAGCTATAGATACCAGTAGAGATAGGAAGAACAGAAGAATAAAAATATCCCACATTAAACTGGAGTACCCTCTCCCCTATCCCATCTGGCCCCAGGAAAGAGTATGCTCAAACCCCAGTTAAACCAGCTCATCTGCTTTATATATGGAAGCTAGTCAGTGATTGGTGGGAATGGCTGGTCCCTATTGTATAGGGGTTGCTCCTTTTGTTGATGACCTTGAAGATGGGTAAGTGATCTGAGGAGCACTGTTACCCTAGGACCATTGGGCCCTGGGTTCTTGACAAATTGCTTTGGGTTCCAAGAAAAGGTGGTAGTCAAGATGGTAGCAGTGGACTGACTTGTGCCTCCTCTTCTCTCTCCTTCTGAGTGCCTTAGTTCAGCTAAGGGGGTTTTCCTGCTGTATGGATTGTAGTTGGTGAGGATGACTGCTTCTTTTCCACAGCTACTATGGCTGGCTGAAAGACAAGTGGTCTAAACCAAGTTTTTAAGGAAGAAAAGACTCTTCAAATACAGAGACGATTCTAATACAATATTGATTCCAAGATGGAAGGTAATTTTTTTTAATAAATGCAGAGATGAGCCTTGAGCACACAAGGAGTTATCAACATCTTCTTGGCAACTTTGAGACTTGCCCAGGTTCCTGAGAAGTTAGGTGACTTATATAGGCTCACAACACCAATATGTGTGAACTTAATTCTTCCTTACTGAGAGGTCAACTCTTTACCCATGATCCCTCCCAAGCCCCTTCGGTTGACAGATGAGGAAACCAAGGCCCAGAGAGGTTTAATAACTGATATCTTAAGATAATGGGAATAGTAAATGAGAAGACTAGATTCTAACTAAACTCAAGCATTTTGACTCTAAATCCTGTGTGTCTCCCAATGTTCCATGCTGCTTTTCATAGGATATATATTACATCCTGAGTTGTTGAAGGGTCCTTGGAAGCTGAAAGCATTTGATTCATGTAAGCATCAGAATGCACAATCTAGTGAATGAGCTATATTCTCTAGGGTTCAGCTGCTTTATCATGTGCTATGAGTGTTTCCTTGGGTACTAGGGCAAATGATGCAATTCAGTAAATTATCTTAATTACTCAGTGGTACATTGATTCCCTCAAAGAATTAAAATCACGTCAGAGAAGTGAGCAATTTTCTCCCAATAGGAAATTTATTCACTAGAGGATAAGTTATAAAGTAATACAGGTCAAGTACCACTATAGAGACTATCTCTGTATTTATAAAAAGAAAAAAAAATGAATTACAAGTTACATAGATCTTTTTTTTCAAGCATAGACATTGAACATTAGATGTTGAAAGAGAAATTATTGACCATTCTAGCCTAGTCTCTTCATTTTATAAATGAGGAAATTAAAACATACAGAAGGGAAGCATCTTATCCAAGTCACATAGTGATTTGTTGTTCAGTCATTCCGTCATGATTGAGTATGACCCCATTCTTGGCAAAGATATTAGAATGGTTTCCCATTTCTTTCTCCAGATCATTTTACAGATGAAGAAACTGAGGCTGAGGGTTAGGTGACTTACCCAAGGCCACACAGCTAGTAAATATTAAAACTTGATTTGGACTTAGGTATTCCTGACTCCAGGCTTGGGGCTCTGTTAGACTACTTATCTGCCCTCATATAATGAGTGGTGTGAGATATGTCACTACTTTGGTGGTTTTCTGACTTACAGGGCAGTTTTGTTCTATCTTGTTATTCCTTCTTATTATTCCATGTTGCTTAGAAAGAATACTAGATAGGGAACCAGGAAATGTTAAATTCTATTTATGATTTTACCCCTTGAAATTCCATGTAATGTGATTTGACCTATATATTAAAAATTAACCATTGTACTATAGTTCTATTCTTTAAATATGAATTACTAAATAGGTTCTTTTATAAGTTCTCTCTCTCTTTTTTCTCTCTCTCAAAATTATAGTAAAATGAAGAGATAGTAGCTTTTAGAAGTGGAAGAGAAATGTGTTATTGTTGTTCAGTTGTTTGACCTTATCTGACTCTATATGCCCCCATTGACCACTGCACAATGGGCCCTTCTATAGTTGCCTCTCTCCCAAAGTCTGTCCAAATTCATATTTGTTGTTTCCATGGCACTACATATGCATCCCATCATTTTCTGCCATCCCCTTCTCTTTTTGCCTCCAATCATTCCCAACAGATAAATAGAAAGAGGATCTACTCGATTCCCTTTTTACTATTTGGAGGAAATTGAGGACCAGAGATGTTATGCCCATTGAGCAATGTAATAGAGAACAAAATAACAGAGTATTTAATAGCAGGTATATAATACTCATCTTGAATTGTTGCATTACTCCATCCAGAGATAGAACAGGTACATCATACTAGTACTAGTATCCAGAACTCCTGTCATCCCTAAAGACACCGTTCAGTAAGTCAAGCAGGCAGAGAAATCAGTGAGGCTGATAAAATCCCCAGTCAGTGCAATGAATGGACTACTAGTACTTCTCCATCTGGAAAATACCATCTGGTGCCAGTTTTATATAGTTTGCAAGAGTGGATTGTTAAATTTTCATTGTGAGCATTATCACCTCAGAAATAGAAAATAGTGGCAAATCAGGATTTTTATTTTTTGATTGATTAGATTTAAGAAAGTGATGGAGAAATGTTAATAATGTAGATTAAACTAAAAAATGTGCCATGTGTATATTTTCTTTCCTAGAGAGTATGATTGTTAAATATTTATCAGCGATTCATTGTTTTGTTCTATAAACATTGCTTGAACTCAGCAGGAATGAAGGTTTAGAGAATGAAGTCTTCACCAGCCTATAGGTCACATGCCTGGAGAATAATAATAATAATAATAATAATAATAATAATAATAATAATAATAATAAGTTGGCATTTATATAGCAGTTAGGTGGTTCAGAGTGCTGCACCTTGAGTTAGGAAGACCCAAGTTCGAAACCAACCCCAGACAACTTATTGGCTCTGTGAGTTCAGTTTTTTCATCTGTAAAATGAACTGCAGAAGGAAATGAGAAACCACCTGAGAATATTTTCTGAACCCCCCATTCCTTCCCCAAAAAACCCAAATAGGATGACAATGAGTTGGACATAACTGAAACAACAGAACAACCAAAAATTACTCTTTTCATATTTTGTAAATTATTTTAAATCCATTGTCTCATTTGAGCCTCATAAAGCCTCTCTGTATAAATATCTTCACCAGCCATTCATCTCTGGGTCACTGACCTGAATGCTACCAAGTTCTTCATGGTTGGTACAGTCTGATACACAGCCTAGCTTCTTGAAACTGAGAACCAAGCGAGTTATGTATCTGTTGTGTTTGACTCTAAGTCTGATGTATCCTTACTATAGTTTGTCGAAAATTATGATGAGTGCCTGGAGTGGGCACTACCTGTACCTTTAGTCTAGATATAAAATTCTACCAGGTGAATGACATATTGATAATTTCTACTATTAAAAAAATCTGAGGAAAGATGAATTTCCATTTAACTCTTTCAATTTAGAAATAGGAAAGATACAGATTCTCCCCACTCCTTCTCCCACTTGAAAAAAAATGTTGATATTCCTCATTAGATAAAGGACTTTAAAACTTCCATCAATTTAAATCAAAAGTATTGGAAATGAAGAACAACAATTAGGCTTTCTGTCCCATAGATTGTGTAGTTAGGCAGACTGTACACTTTACCTCATAAAATATAAACAGGGGCTGTCTTGTGATCTCTCTCATTTAATCTCGTTTTACTTCAACTCATTTTAAGTATATTATATGAGAAACATACACTAGTACCTTTTATTGATGCTTACTATCTTTATATTACAATTATTGTTAGAAACTGAACCATGTCCAACTTCTCTTTTCAGATTATAATCCTTTCTCCCTTTCTCTATGGGCTGCAAAGAAAAACAAGGAAAAACACCTATTCCTGATGGGGACCTGATGATACCAGCAACAACAGTAATGATAACAAACAATTATAAATATTTATAAATATTTTCTTATTTGATTCTCACTGCAACCCAGTAAGGTGTTATTATTATTCTCATTTAAAATGGAGGAAACTGAGGCAGTCAGAAAGAAGTTAAATGATTTGTCCAGGCTCACACAGGTAGTAAGTGTCTGAGGCTGGATTTATGAATTTACAGCCAGATCTTTTTGCCTTCAGACCATCTATAACGTATGCAACATTTTGCTGAAGTAGTTTCCCACCACCCTGCTTGAGGAGGGAGAGAAATTATATTATTTATATGTAATTTTTCATTTACTTGAAGTTCATCTTCCTTTCAATGATTTTTTAATTTATTGTAATCTTTGCATATATATTATGGGTTTTTCATTAAAAAGTTTTTTTTAAAACCCTTACCTTCCATCTTAGAATCAATACTGGGTATTGGTTCTAAGGCAGATGAGTGGTAAGGGCTAGGCAATGGGGGATAAGTGACTTGCCCAGAGTCACAAAGCTAGGAAGTGCCTGAAGTCAGATTTGAACCCAGAACCTCCCATCTCTGGGCCTGACTCTCAATCCACTGAGCCACCCAGCTGCCCCCTATGTATATATTATGTTGCTTTGCATTAGTTTAGTAAATTCTTCCATCTATCAGTTCCTTATAATCTGAATTTCTAATAAACAATATCTGATTATCTTTATTTTCAATGATTTCCCTCAATTATTTTACAATCAGTAAGTAGTCACATTATTTAGAACTTTTATAGCTTTGTATTACAAAGAGTACTCAGTTTACCTCTACAGCTTTATTGAATATTATTCCCCTTCATATATTTTATGTTTACTCCAATCTGACCTGTTTTCTGCTGCTCCTACAGGACCTTTCATTTCCCATGTCAGTATCATTGTATTGGCTTTCCTCCATGTCTGTAATATGTCCCCTCCTCACATCTTTGGATAATTCTTAACATTCTTCAAGGCTGAGATTAAATGATTTAAGTGAATTTTGAGAATTGGTATTTTCATCCTTATGTAGCCTAAATTTCTCCCATATGCTTCTGCTTTTCCTTCTCAGAAAGGTATTGTATGTGACAAATTTCTTTTTGAAAAGAAAAAGAAAAGAAGTGAAATTGATGTGACAATATACATAATATTCCACGCTGATGACCTCTTACTTCTGCAAAGTAGTAGAGAAAAAGGTCTTTTCATATCTCTTCTTTGGGGCCAAGCTGGCTATTTGTAATTTTGCAAAGTTCGCATTTCATTGTTTTGCTTTGTTATTTCCATTTCCATCATTGCAATTATTGCATTTAATGTTTTCTTGACTCTGTTTACTTTGTTAAGCGACATCTACATGGGATGACTTTTCATAGTTTCCCCATTTATTAGCATCCTTCCCAAAATGACCTTGAATTTATTTCACTTTTAAAGTACTTGTTGAAATACTTGCTATCTCCCCTACCCTCTGTCCCCCAATAGATTATAAATTCATTTCAGGCAGTGATTTTTTATCTTTATTTTTTGTCTTTGAATCTGCAATAACCAATATATTTATTTTGGAAAGCAATTTGGAATTGCGCAAATAAGTGACTAAAATGTTCATAATCTTTAACCTAGAGACTCCACTAGTTGATATGCACCCCAAGGAGGCCATTGATAAGAAGGGAGTGGACTTTTAGTTAATGCTTCATTAACAAATAAATAAATGAATGAAAATGCTACTGGTTTGTATAGGAAACTTGTGATCCATGATGAGGCTACTCAAAGACAGTGATGGAGGTCAAGCTGGAGAGGTTCTAGATAATTTGATCATCAAGAGGAAATTTTTATTATTATTTTAGTCACATGCAAGAAAAGAATTGTTATTAACCAGAGATAAAAGTAAAGTGCTTCCCCTCCAGGTAGTTTGGAGATATAACTCATAACATCATTAGGACTACTACTATCCCTACCATTTTTGATTAGCATACATATTTCTAATTACATAATTTTGCCTTGTTCTTTTGTTAAATATATATATATATATATATATATATATATATATATATAACTACTCTTCTCCTTAATAATGCCATATCTTTGCATAAATATGACTGGGTCCATCTTCAGAAAAAGGGGAGTTTCCAAATAGGAAGTTTATTTCAATGGTAACAAAGTGCCTCATTTCTTCTTTCCCTTTCTCCCTATTATATGCTGTTGAAAGTAGGATAGGAATATACTAAAAACAATACAAAACTACTTACTAGATGTGCTTAGTGGTCAAGATATGATTTAATAGCTAATAAATAAATTTCCTTTTTAAGATTCAACAAGCCAACAAATAACAAGTTTATTAAGTACCTCTTGTATTCCAGGTGCAGCAATAAGGATAGGAAGTACAATTAAAGGCAAAAATATGAAAACAGAAACCCCAGTCCTTTTCCTTAAGAAGCTCACAGTCTATTGAAGGAGACAACATACATACATCTTATGTTCAAAAAGAAAAGTCTAAAATTCAGCAAAACCAACCAATATATCAAAAGGTCCAGTACATATGCAACATTTGCGAGGTGCCTTCTCATATCTCTTCTTAAGGGTCATGCTTATTCTTTGTAACTCTCAAATATTTACTCATTTTTTTTGTGGTTGAATTTTTTCATTTACATCATTATAGTCACTATTATTTTCTTCATTCTACTTACTTTCCTCTGTATCAGTTCATATGTCTTCCCATGCTTCTCTGCATCATTGTATTCATAATACCTTTTTTTTTTTATCCTGGGACTCCATTCTAGGAGCATAGGGCCACAACCAGTAGGCAATGGGTCACACAGTCGCTCAGGGTCGCCCAGCTGGGAAGTGTCTGAGCCCGGATTTGAACCTAGGACCTTTCATCTCTAGGCCTGGCTCTCAATCCACTGAGCTAGCCCAGCTGCCCCTACTTTAGGTTGCAGTTTCTTTAGCAGATGTAGTTTTTACAGGGTGGGGTTGCTAGCCCCACGCCCAATCCTCCTCCTTTTTCATCCTGGCTAGGGACGGTCCTTGGCCCAGGAGTGGTAAGGGTGGGCAATAGGGGTCAAGTGACTTGCCTAAGGTCACACAGCTGGAAGTGTCCAAGGCCGGACTTGAACCTAGGACCTCCAGTCTCTAGGCCTGGCTCTCAATCCACTGAGCCACCCAGCTGCCCCCATAATACCTTACAGCATAGTAATATTCCATTACATTTACATACAATGATTAGTTTAGGCATTCCCCAATTGATGGAAATCTATTTTGTTTCTAATCCTTTCCTACCAAAAACTGCTGCTCTAAATGTTTTATTGTATTAGATTACTTTCTTTTTTTATCAATGGTCTCTTTGAAGTTCATATCTACTAGTGGAAACTCTAAGTTAAAGGTTATGGACATTTTAGTCACCTATTGCTTTCCAAAATGGTAATATAGGTTCATAGCTTCAGGAATGATGCTCTAGTGGGTCTATCTTTCTACAGTCCTTCCAATATTGATTAGCTTTCCCACCTTTTTTCATCTTGGCTACCTAGTCAAGTGTGAAGTGAAACTTCCAGGTTGTTTTCATGTACAGTTCTCTTATTATTAGTGAGTTAGCTCATTCTTTCATATTGTTGTTAATAGTTTTCAACTATTTTTGAGAATTATTTTCGTATCGAGTTAGTTAGTTTTATATTTTCCTCTATTTGTCTTTAATATTACTTTTTATTGAGTTTGAATTTTTCCTTTTTTCTTTAAAAACTTAATACTTAACTACTTTAATGCTTTAAAATAGTTAGTACTGAAAACTAAATACTTTGTCTATTTAGTTATTTAAAAAATATTTTTAAGGTAACCCTGCTCCCACATGCTTTATTCTTCTTACTCTAAAGCTTCCGCCCCTTACCCTTACTTCCTATTTGTTGCTCATTTCCCTAGTTTTGAAATTTTACTGAACTAATTATTTTTATTTTTTCTTTCATCTCATTATCTAATTCTCTCTCTATTCATTAGACAGTTAATCAAAAGCCTCCTTTCTCTTCTTTAACTTTTTTATTTGTATTTTTTCATTTTCTGTGCCTTTTTCTAAAAATAGATTTCTTTACATTGTTCTCTTAATTCTCTTCTCTTTCTGACTATTCTTTTAATCATGGTCTTTATACTTACTTATTCTTTCTTTAGCCTCTGTATCCTTTATGGAAATAAAACTTCTGAAGTACTAATTCCAAATTCCTCTTTCAATGGAAATTCTACATTATTATCTGTTAGCTTTTAACACCTTCTTCTTTTTCTGTTTGTGTCTTACTCTCATAAATGTAAATTCCTGAAGGAGATAGAGGGGTTATAAGTATTCTCCAATAATGGAAATTTTCCTGTGTCTTTGATTAGGCAGTCCATTTCTACTCCCTGCTTTTTTCATGTTAATGTTAATTTCTGCCCCCCTCCTTTTTTTGCCATGGAATAACCTTTTTTGGTCCATTCTTTTGTATCCTTCTGTTGTCCGGAGAGCTCAGATTCCCCTTTTTGTTTGGGAGCATATTATTCTGAGACACAACACTCTTTCAGAGCTGTGGTCTCTCTGAGCACCTATTTAAATTCTCTGTCTCCCATTACAGAATAACTATTTCACATTATGGGAATGTTCTTCAATGATACTCCTTCCCATTACTGAATCAAGATTTTCCCATTTCTTTCCCTTAGTTTTAGTTCTCTCTTTGTCACCTATTCTCACATAGCCCCTCTTCTTCTTCACAAACTCATACACAAGTTATTTTCAGAACTTATAATTCCACTCTTTTTTGTAATTTCTGGCAGGTGCAGAAAAATCTTGCATTATTTAAATTTCTTTTCTTTATCTTTGAAAGTCTTTCTCTGTGTTATTACAGAATTTTATGTTTTTTTTTAATGGGAATTGTTAAATATAACTACCATATGCCTTTTGGTTTGGAACTTTTTTGGGAAGCAATCTGGATTCTTTTGATTATCTTTTTCCTTTATATTCAGATGTTTTGGACAGTTAGAAACTGAGTCTCTACTCTCTACTCCTTTTTATTTTGGGTCAGATAGAATGAATGACATAAAGTAAACTGGGATGAATGGGTTATGATATGAATTATAGTTCTTATTATACTAACTTCTCCCTCCTCTCTAACCAGTCCCTCTTATAAACATCCCTATTTCTATCAAGGGTCCCCTGATCCTTCAAGTCACCAATTTTGCAACCTTGAAGCCATAGACTTAAGTCCTAACTCTTCTTCACACAATATGTGTAACCAACTACCAATTCTTGATATTTTCACTGCCACAATATCTCTTTATTATGTCTTCCTCTTTGTTCTACTCAAATAGCCACCACCCTATTTTGGGCCTTTGTCACCTTTGCCTGGACTTTTACAATAACTTTTTTATGTAGTTTCCTTAAATCGAGTCTCTCTAGTTTAAATTATCCTCTTAGCTGTCAAAGTGATTGCCCCAAAGCACAGGTTTGACCATTTCAGTCCCTTCTTCAAGAAGCTCCTGTGGTTTCCTGTACCCTCAAATACCAGGTATTAGTTCATATTGATCTTATCCCCTTTAAATGTCTATTTTTGTTAAAGTTTCACAATATACAAAATATTAGCATAGTTAGAAAATACCTAGCTAGTATTACTTTACATAATATATTACATAATTATTAACATAGTAGAAAATGTCTTTGATTTATGGGAAATAGATATGAATATATTAGGGGTATATGATAATTTTTTAATTGATAGGAATGTGTGATGATTTTTTTTCTTCATCATACACCCCTATTGATAAAAAATTTACTCAGGGTCAAAAGACAGTATTCAGAAGAGAATTAAACCCAGGCTTTCATGGCACCCAAATTGGCTTAACATCTACTATGTTACATTGCTTTTATAATATAATATTGTATAAATGGAGATTTTTGAACCTTGGACTTCATCCCCCCATAAGTCCCTTAGTATTTTCCAAAATTCCCTTTACTTTCTCCTGTGCCTCCACATCTTCATGGTCACATTATTGTTTTATAAGTTCTGTAGCTCCTCCCTCTTTCTCTTTCCTTCACAAGCGTGGATGAAGTTAGTTTAGCACCTTTTCACTCTATTTTTTATGTTAGTTTATCATTAATAATACTTTATAAAATATAATATTTAGTTCTTGCATATTAATTTTAAAATCCACAATATATAAGTTTCAAAAGTATTAATAGCTTAAAACTTCATTGAGATTTTTGGAAAACCCTATGTTCATAATAGATACTAAATGATTTCTTTGGGAAGGGAACACTAATGACTGGGAGAATCAGGAAGGATGTCTGTTACAAATGGCTGTAGACAGGAAGGTGGGGAGGGGGTAAAAGGCAGAAGTTCAGAAGAGGATACTAGATATAGAGGGCAGTCTTTGTTGAGGTATGGTGATGGGCAATAGAATATTTAGCATTGAGAAGAGCAAGTAAGCCAATTTGCTTGGAACGTTCTGGAAAAGTAAACTGAAACCAGATGATGAAAGGCTTTAACTGATAAACTTGGGAATTTGTAATTTTCCTTGAGGTAATAGGGAGCCACTATAGCTTCTTGAATAAGGAAGTGACATATTCAGATCTGTGCATTAATATAATTTATCAGCTCTTTGAATAATTGGAAGGGCTAAAACAATTAGTTGAATATTACAATAGTCTAGGCAAAAGGTTATGAGGGCCTGAATTAGGGTGGTTGTGATGTTTTTGAAAATAAGGGGATGGATATTCTAGATACTGAGGAGGTAGAATCTATTTGACTGCAAGTGATCTGATATGGGTAGTAAATAAGAATTAAAAGTTGAGAATGATTCCTGCTTTGCAATACTGAGTAATTTAAAGGATAATGGTCCCCTGAATAGAAAAAGGGAAAGTAGGAGAGGTCAGGTTAAAGAGACAAAAATGAGTTCTGACTTGTACATGTTTAGTTTGAGATTCCTATGAGACATCTTCATGTAGCAAGTGAAAATTTAGATGTAAACAAATCTAGATATAATACTCGAGAGGGAAATGAAGGCTGAACAAACAGGTTTGGGAATTATCTATTTTAATTTTTAAATTATTTTTATAAAGATAATTTATTTTACAAATTAAATGTAATTACAAATTTCTACCCAAGTTTTCTTAAGTTATAAGATCCAAATTGTCTCTCTCCCTTTCTTCCTTCCCTCCCCATTCCCAGAGATGGTAAACAATTTCATATGGGTTATACCTGTATTATCATGCAAAAATTTCCATATTAATTATTGTTGTAAGAGAGAATATACACATAAAATCCCAAATAAAAACCCAAAAAGCAAAATTGAAAAATCATATGCTTTGATCTGCATTTTTATTCCAATAGTTCTTTCTCTGGAGATAAATAGTCCTATGTCTTTCAGAATTGTCCTGGATAATCATACTGCTGAGAGTAGCTAAGTTGATCAAAGTAGACCATCCCACAATATTTTTTTTAAACCCTTGTACTTCGGTGTATTGTCTCATAGGTGGAACATTGGTAAGGGTGGGCAATGGGGGTCAAGTGACTTGCCCAGGGTCACACAGCTGGGAAGTGGCTGAGGCCAGGTTTGAACCTAGGACCTCCTGTCTCTAGGCCTGACTCTCACTCCACTGAGCTTCCCAGCTGCCCCCTACCATCCCACAATATTGATTTTACTGTATACAATGTTTTCCTAGTTCTGCTTATTTCACTGCATCAGTTCATATAGATCTTTTCAACTCTTTCAGAAATCATCCTGTTCATTATTTCTTACAGCACAATAGTATACCATCACCATCATATACCACAATTTGTTTAGTCATTCCCCAATTGGTGGACATCTCCTTGATTTCCAACTCTTTGCCAATGCAAAAAAGGCTGTCATAAATATTTTTGTACAAGTAGGTTCTTTCCCCCTTTTTAAAAAATCTCTTTGGGATACAGACCTAGCAGTCACATTACATATCAAAGGGTAGGCACAGTTTTGACATATTTCCAAATTAACCTCCAGAATGGTTCAATCAGTTCACAACTCCACCAACAATGCATTAGTGTGAGAATTATTTAAATAGATATTCTAGTTGAACACAAAAGGGATGATTAGTTTGCCAGGAGAGTAAAGAGGAACACCCAATTGAGGACTTTAGAGTACATCTGAACTCCAAATGGAACACTAGCATAGATGGCAGTATTTCAAAGATGATAAGAAGTATTGATTAGAAAGATAGAACATTCCCCATTTGATAAATGGGTAAGGGACATGAGTAGACAATTTTCAGATAAAGAAATCAAAACTATCAATTAACACATGAAAAAGTATTCTAAATCTCTTATAATTATAGAAATGCAAATCAGAATAACTCTGAGGTACCACCTCACACCTAGCAGGTTGGCTAATATGACAGAAAAGGAAAGGAAATTTTGGAGGGGATGAAGCAAAATTGGAACACTAATGCATTGCTGGTGGATCTGTGAATTGATCCAATCATTCTGGAAGGCAATTTGGAATTATGCCCAAAGGGCTTTAAAGATTGCCTGCCCTTTGATCCAGCCATACCACTTTGGGTTTGTACCCCAAAGAAATAATAGAGAAAATACGTGTACAAAAATATTTATAATCACCCTCTTTGTGGTGGCAAAAAATTGGAAAATGAGGGGATGCCCTTCAACTGGGGAATGGCTGAATAAATTGTGGTATCTGTTGGTGATGGAATATTATTGCACTATTCACATGGAGTAATTCCATGTGAGCTGGAATGACCTCTAGGAATTGATGCAGAGTGAAAGTAGCAGAACCAGGAGAACATTGTACATAGAGACTGATACACTGTGGCACAATCGAATGTTAAAGACTTTTTTACTATTAGCAATGCAATGATCCAGGACAATCCAGGAGAATTTATGAAAAAGAACTCTATCCACATCCAGAGAAAGAACTTTGGAAGTAGAAACATAGAAGAAAAATAGTTGCTTGATCATATGGTTTGATGGGAATATGATTGGGGACGTAGACTAAATGATCACTCTATTGCAAATATTAATAATATGGAAATAGGTCTTGATCAATGATACATGTAAAACCCATTTGAATTGCTTGTTGGCTATTGGAAGGGGGTGGGAGGAGGGGAGGGAAAGAACTTGAACATGTAACCATGGAAAAATATTCTAAATCAATTAATTAAATTAATTAATTAAGAAAGAACAAAATATCTTTAGTATATCCATTTAAAGATCTTGAGACTACAAAAATATATTAAAATTTTATTTTTCAACTATTATTCAAACTGTCTAATTATGCATGTCATGTTTAAGTTAATAAAACATCAAATTTTAAAAATTAAATATTCACCCATTTTTTATTACAGTAAGTCAGTTTTACCAAAGACAATTTAAAAGTCTATAAAATAGGAATAGTTGTAAGGTCTTTAAGTTGTTTCTACATTTTTCTTTGAAATATTATAGAGCAATTTTTCCCCATATCAACTAAATTTTAGTGTAACCAATTCCACTTTTCACTGGTCAAAAAATGAGCTTTGAAGTGACAGGTAGCAATCATTTTCCATATATTACATTTTTTCTCAATGTCTCCCATTAAGAACAGTTGTAATAGCTATAATTCTCTTACAAATGGTCAATTACTGCGGTTAACAAATGGTGTATTAGAATATTAACCTTCATTAATTCAAAGGCTTGGTCATTAACTGCTTCTGATAACCAATTTCTCAAGGTTTATGAACTTAAACACCCCATTTAAACAATGATATCTAGTTTTTTAGTTGCAAAAGAAAATTTGGAGGAGCTTAAGGAGAAATGTCTAACATTAATTGATATCCTAACATACAATAATTTATCAATCTGAAATAGCTCCCTCTTTAAGGCCCTGCAACATTTATGTTCTCTAAAAAATTTTGACTGTCAACAAACAGTATTTCAGAGAGTAAAATATGTTAGTCTGCTGTGAATTGAAGAAATTTAGTAGGAAAAATGATTCCTTATTCTTTTCTAAATCATTATTTGTGAAAGATGATTAATTGACCAAAAACCTCCTTAGAATAAATTACCACTTACACAAAACAATTTTTAAGGTCTCTCCTGCTCATCAAGGGAAGTCCTTACTTCTCAATTCAGTCTTCATTGAATTAATAAATGAAAAAAACATTTATTTAGCATATAGACTAAATCCTGGAGATACACACAGGAAAATAAAGTCTCCAGTTTCAAGGAGTTCATATTGTGACAGGTGATACAATACAGAAGTTTTCGATGTTATGTCAGATAGAAAAGCCTCTTGGTCCCTAGAGTGTAGCGACAAGGCAGATGGTAATTTATTAAAATGTTATTTCCATCGATAAAACCATGCGATTTTCTGATTCTGAGTTACTTGTTATTACCAAAGAATTTTACTTAAATTAAATTTTGTTTTACTTACTTAATGAAATCCATTTTCCCCCTTATATATCATTTGTAAAAAGAACAAAACAAACCTTTTATAAGAACTCTACAGAGAGTCTATAAGTAGCTGCCTGTTCACAGCTCTATAGACATTGATTTTCTGGGATGGAAACAAGATTTGTGGTCTAAGTACATTGTTATTCCTAGGACATTAGGGTTTAAATTTTTGAACTCTTTCCCACTCTGGTTTGATCATGGTGGTGATGGTATGACTAACCTAGCATAAGCTACCACCAATCCCTATCTTAGGATTCAGTGCTGCTTCAGCAATGGTGAAATCTTAAGAAAGCTTACGTTTTGTGTGTATAACATGTATAATAACATGTACAACACATAACATACATGCATATGAGCATGTTAAAATAGATCTATCAATGATCTCTCCATATTTATATGTGAAAATATCTACCAAGCAAATGCAAGATGATTTCTTAGGGGGATAGCAACTGGAGTATAAACTTAGGTTCCTTCTTTAATAAATTCCATTCTATAATTCAACAAACATTTATTGAATATACATAATGTGAAAGATGAGTAGTGTGTAATAGTGAATAGAGAGTGGACATAGGAAAATCTGGTTTCAAGTCCTGCCTCTGACATATATTGGCTGAATGACCAGAGGTGAGTCACTTATTCTCTCAGTATTCTAGACAGCACTTTGAGATTATAAAATGCAGAGAAGGAATAAACCTACCTTGGTAGAGAATCTTTCAGTGGAAACTCATTACATCAATGAAATGATAAATCCAGTTCCTCTCTTTATTCTTATAAGCCAAGCAAAATGCTAGGTGATAAAATAAAAATGAAAGAGTTTCTCCCCTCAAGTAACTTCCATTCTACAAGGGATTCATTACATGGATGTTGATAACTTATTACAAAGTCTATGCAAGGAAAATAGAAAGTAATTTCTGTAGGAGTGGATAGGATTGGGTGTAAAAATTATCAACAAGGGAAGGGATGGAAGAAAGTTCTTGTTTTGAAGGCAGCACCTCAGCAATATCTATTAGGGAGTGTTGGATTCCAAGAGACAACTTCACAAAGGGAAAATATTCTAGTTGAGAAAGATAACTTTTTCTTTTATTCTAAGACTATAGATTATAAAATGGGTTACAATTTGCCTTAGTAGAAGGAGTTTCCTTTCCTAAAGCAATCACAAGTTTACTCCCTAATTATTCTAAACAATGTCAATAAATCCCTACTCCAATGATCCATTTCTTAAATTTTTGAGTTCCAAATTCTCTTCCTCCCTCCCGCCTTTACCCATTTATTGATAAAGGCACACAATATGGTATCAGTTATGCAGGTGAAGTCATGCAAAACATATTACCATGATAGCCACGTTACAAAAAAAGCAAGAAACATAAAGTGAACCCCCTACCCCCAAACTATGTGTCACTCCACACTCAGAATTCATCATGTCTGTTTCCGAAGGTGCATAACATTTTATATTGTGGGTCTTTTGTGATTTTCTTCCATTATTGTCTTGTAGCTATGTCTTGATCATTGGTACAATATTGCTATTGCCATGTACAGTGTTTTCTTGTTTCTCTTACTTCACTTTGCATCCATTAATATGTCTTCCCAGATTTTTTAAACCATCCTATTTGTCATTTGTTATAGCACAATAAAATTCCATGACAATAATATGCAACAAATTTGTTCCTCTATTCCACAATTGATGGATATCCCCTTAATTTCCAATTCTTTGCCACCATAAAAAGAGCTGCCATAAATATTTTTATACTTATAGGTCTTTTCCTCTTTCCTTTTATCTCTTTGGGAAATGGACCTAATAGTGACATTGCTGGGTGAAAGGTTTTGCACAGTTTTATAGTCATTTAAGCACACTTCCAAATTGTTCTCCAGAATGGTTGTACCAGTTCACAAATACACCAACAATTTTTAGTGTGCCAATTTTTCTATATTTTCTCCAGCACTTATAATTTTCTTTTTTCTGTAATGTTAGACAGTTTGATAGTTTTGTTATTTTTCTCTAATAAATAGTGATTTATAGCATTTTTCATTTGACTGTTAATATCTTTGATTTTGTTGTTATCTGAAAATTGCCCATCCATGTACTTTGATCATTTATCAATTGGAGAATGGGTATTATTTTTATAAATTTATCTCTGTTCCACATATATTTGACAAAATTCATTTTTATCAGAGACACTTAAAGAATTTATCCCCAATTTCTACTTTCCTTCTAATTTTGACTCATAATTTTGTTTACAAAAACCTTTTTAATTTCAGGTAATCAAAATTATTGATTATACTTTCTGGGATAGTCTCAATCTCTTATTTAATTATATTTCTCTTACCCATAGATTAGACACCTAAATTTTTCCATGCTCTCTTATTTTCTTATGATATTGCCCTTTATGTCTAGATTATTTACCCATTTTGGCTTTATTTTAGAATAAACTTGAGATGGTATATGCTTAGTTTTTATCAAACATCTTTTCAGTTTTCCTAGCAATTTTTGTTAAATGTTGACTTCTTGACCTTAATACTTGTATCTTTGGGTTTATAAAAAATAGATTACTATGGTGATTTACTACTGTTTATTGCATGCTTAAAATGTTTCATTGATTTATCATTCTAACCTTAACCAGTACCAGGTTATTTTGATAATTTCAACTTTGTAATAAAGTTTGTAATATGGTACTGCTAGTTTGCCTTCCTTCACATTTTTTCCATTTATTTCCTTGGTAGCCTTGAAATTATTTTCTTACAGATGAATTTTTAATTTTTTCTTAATCTATATAATAATTGTTTGGTAGTTTGATTGGCACATAATAAATAACTTGACTTAAATATAACTGTGATATTATATTGGCTTAGCCTATTCATGAACAGATATCATTTCTCTAATAATTTAGATGTTTTTATTTTTGTAAAAAGTGTTTTGTAATTGTTTTTCTATTTTGTTTCAACATGTAGACTCCAAAATATATATTATGTTGCTTACAATGATTTAAGATGGAAATTCTCTTTCTATCTCTTGCTGCTAGCGTTTTTTGTTGATATATAGAGATGGTGATTTATGTGGGTTTATTTTACACTCTGCATTATTGCTGAAGTTGTTCATTGTTCATTTCAACAAGGTTTTTAGTTGATTCTTTGTAGTTTTCTACTCAGAATCATAGCATCTGCTAAGAATAATAGTTTTGTTTCCTCATTGACTATTTTTATTCCTTTAATTACTTTTTCTTGTTTTACTGTCACAGGTAGCATTTCTCATACAGTAATGAATAATAATGATGATAATGAACATCCTTGCTTCACCCATGATACTAATGGGTAGGTTTCTAGCTTATCCCTATTATAGATAATGCTTGCCGATGGTTTTTAGATGCTATTTTTCATTTTAAAGAAAGAACAGTTTATTCCAATGCTTTCTGGGGTTTAAATAGGAATGGATTTTTTTTTGCATCTATTGTTGGTTTTGTTATTAATATGGTTAATTATACTGATAGTTTCTCTAATATTGAACCCGTCCTACAGTCTTGGTATAAATCTCACCTTTGTGATATATTACTATAATCTCTCCTGGTATTTTATCTAAACTTTTTACATTAATATTCATTAGGGATATTAAATTATAATTTTCTTTTTCTTTTTTGTTCTTCATGATTTAGGTATAATAACTATAATAGAGTATCATACAAAGAATTTGGTAAAACTCTTTACCTATTTTAAAAATAGTTTATATAGAAATGGGATTAGTTGTTCATTAAGTGTGGTAAAATTCATGAGTAAATCAATCTGTTCTTGGGGATTTTTTCTTAGCTTAATCATGGATTCAATTTCTTTTTCTAATATAGTTACTTAAGTATTCTGTTTCCTCACCTGCTAATTTATATTTTTGTAATTATTCATCCTTTTAACTTAGATTATCATTTTTACTAGCTCTGAATAATTGCTTTAATTTCTTCAGTAGCTGTGCATTCATTCACCATTTTCATTTTTAATATTAATTTGATTTTCTTCTTATTTAAAAAAAAGTCAGATTAACTAATGTACTGAAAAGGTTACATTTAATGTTTCTGCTTTTCTGCATCTGATTGTGAGATTTTTATACCTGGTCAATTTTTGTCATTTGCCATGTATTGCTGAGAAAAAGTTATACTCTTTTCTATTCTCAATTTTCCCCAGAGTTCTATCATCTATAACTTTTCTGGAATTTAATTCTCTCCTTAACTTCTTTCTTATTTATTTTATGTTTTGATTTATCTCACTCTGTGGGGGTGGGAATTTGAGGTCCCCTATTTGTATGGTTTCACAAAATCCTCTTGTGACTTATTTAACTTTTAAGGATTTGGGTGCTATGCCATCTGATGCATATATCTTTAGGACTGATATTACCTCATTGTCTATGATATCTTTTTTTAGTGAAATATACTTTTCTTGACTATCTTTTTTAATTAGGTCTATTTTTACTTTTGCTTTGTCTGAGCTATTGCTATCCATGTCTTTTTTTCATCAGCTGATGCATAATAGATTTGGTTCCAGCTCTTTATTTTAACTCTATGTATCTCTCCTTGTTTCAATGGTAATTTCCTATAAATGACATATTGTTGGATTTCTAATCCATTTTACTTTTCACTTGTGTTTTATGGACAAGTTCATTCCATTCATATTCAATAGCAATGATTACCAACTGTATATTTCCTTCATCCTATTTTCTTCTATTTAACTTTCTGTCTTTTTATGCTGTCCCTTTTCAAAAATCTGTTTTGCTTCTGACCACTGCATCCCTTAATCTGCCTTCTTTTTTTATAATCCTCCTATTTTCTCTTATTGCCTTCCATTCCAATTTCTCTTTTGTGTAAGTTAAGTTTTTATACCCTACTGATTATGTGTGTATATGGCAATATATATATATATATATATATATACACACATATACTTACATACATATGTATTCTTCCTTTTTTGAGGCACTTCATATGAATGCCAGGTTCAAGTGTTGCACACTCCTTCATTTACCCCTCAGTAAAAACTCTTATGTGCCTATTTGATAAGAACAAATTCCTTATTATACTTCTCCCTTATCTTAATGTATTCCTGTTTTTCACTCATACATTTTTTTTAGATTATGTCAACATAATCAACCTTCTCCTGTACCTTTTGGTTATATAGAGTCCTTCTAACTGTCCAAATTATGTAAAGATCTTACAAACTATATTTTTCACTTTCTAATGTAGGAATATAAGCAAATTAATATTATTGAATCCCTTTTGATTTCACATTCACATGTATCATTTTATGTTTGAATCTTGCTTTTGAAAGTCATGTTTTCTACTCATCCCTGGCCTCATCAGGAATGCTTAAAAATCCTCTTTTTCATTAAATATTCTTCTACTTTGCCATCTTGGCTCCTCTCCTGGAAATCTTCTTTTGAATATTTCTTGGCCATTCATGTTTATAGATGTGAACCCTTCTGTGATGGCAGAGGGAGTATCTACTGAAATGAATCTTAAAGTATTCAGAAGTTCCTTTTTCCACCAACAAATTGTAATATATTTTGCTTCTTATGTTATACCATATCTTCTCTGACCTTGTTATAATAGACTAGTCAACAGCTCCAACCCAGTAATTTGGGCAATGATCTATAATTAATGAATTACTGGAGAAATAACTACTGTAGTTCGAAAGTGTTCATGGACTTCTAAAAATCTCTTGCTCACAGGGAGGGCAAGAACCTTTCTTGTACCCAAGATTTAAATAAAGTTATTGGATGGGAAAGGTGGCAATTATTAAGAATTTATTTTTGTCTTTATTTCAAATTTTATTCTATATTCAATTTTATTTTATTTAAGATTCCCCCTTACTTCTACCTCTCCCATCCATTGAGAAACCAAGAAAAAGAAAATCCCTATTAAAATGTGTAGTAAAAAGAAGAAATTCCTGAATTGAACATGTGTAATAAAACAAACAAAGTTCCAATTTGCTGAGTCCTATCACCTCTTAAGAAGTGGGAAGCTTGTTTCCTCCCAAGGCCTCTGGAATTAGAATTGGTCATTGTGTTGATCTGTATTCTGATCTGTATTTCAAAGTTCTGCCAACATTTATTACATTTGGCCTTCTATGTGCTAAGATTTATGCTAAACAGTGTGCATACAAAGAAAAAAAAAAGAAAAATCCCTTCCTTCAAGGAAACAACATTCTTTATGGGGACAAAATATGCACAAGATATACCTATATATGATTATGCATGAAATATATTTATGCAAAATGTATACAAAATGAAGATAAGATATATACCCTCACATATGTATGTGTGTATTTGCATGTGTCTATACATATACAGTGCATGTATACATACATTCATAGATAGACACACATAGAGGTATACACATAAACATGCATAGATACATGCATATATGTAAACATACACATGTAGACACAGATTGCATACACATACACACATGTACATGCATATATATGATGTATGGAGGGGGAGCCAATCAATAGTTGAAAGGATCAGAAAAATCTTGATGTGGGTCATAGTGTTTTAGGTGAGTCTTTTTTATAGGCTAGGGATTCATTCTATGAAGTGGAGGTAAAAAAGAACTACATCTCTTTCTTAAGCCTTAGGGACATCCTGGACAAAGGTTCAGAGAGGGAAGATGATGCATCATGGGAGAAACAGAAAGAAAACCACTTTGAATGGAGTCAAGGAGTGAGAAGGAAATTGTGTTTAGAGCAGAAACTTTGTTTGCAATATAAATGATAATTATGCATATGCTTACATATGTTCATGTACATATACATATGTAGATGTGTATACAGGCAGTATAGAGTGGGAGCAATGATCTTCATTGAGAAAGATGGAAAGGAAACCTACTGAGGAAATTATTAGGAGGTGGAGTAGAGAGTGCAGATAAAGCATCCAAAGGTGGTCAAATAAATAAAATGACAGGGAAGTTCTACCTTCCTCCTCCTCCCCTTTCAACAGTTAAGTAAATACTTTGCTTTTCTAACATTTATTGCTTGGAAAATAAAATTCAAATTCCCAACCTCCAAGTTGCCAAAATGAATAATAATAATTATAGGAAGGACCGCTATATAATGGTCATTTTAATTACCATGTTTTTCTCTTCTGTGATATAATTAGTTTTTTTTGGAAAGTCTTGAAGGAGAGTCTTTTGCAGCTGGCTCTATATCTTGTGTATTCTAATGAGCATAATTATATCTTTCACGCAGCAATGTCCAAGAGTCAGTGAAAGTAAGCATAGAGTTAGACACTGAAAAATTTGTATTGTGAAAAGCAACCAGATTACATATTTTCCAAAGGCATTTCTGAAGGAAGGCTTTTCCTTTCCAGGGACCAATTTTGTTGGGGGGAAAAGCAAAACTTAAACCTTCTTTACCACTGAATATGATAACTGGCGCTTTGTTTGTGTTCTGTTATAAAGTGCAGCAATTTCCCTGCAGACTTCTGGGTTAAACTCTAATGATGATTCCCTGAGTAGCTATTAAGCAGAAGATTCAGCTGTACTCTACAAAGGCTGCTTTTCTCTGGCTTCATGAATTTATGACTGGTCCCAGAATTGTTCTACTCTGTGGATATACAAGTAGCAACTGACAGGACCCTGGACAGACACATTGGATAACAATGAAGAATTTTCCTTAGTGTGAGTTTTACCATAGAAAGCAAACATGGCCCACACTAGTAAGTGACAAGCCAATTATGCAATGCATCAGAATGTTCTGTCTGATCTTAGTCCCCCTAATTAGGCTGTGCTGTGCTATTGAGAGTTATAGTTCTTATCATCCTCTACTCTAGGCATCCTAATCACAGGGGATATCTAAAACATAACTCATGCTTAACAAATCAATCAACAAGCATTTAATAGGCATTTGCTAGGTGCCAGGCACTGTGCTAGAATCTGGGAATACAAAGACCTTCTGCTGAGATGATAGACATACAAAATATCCTATGGAAGTAACTTCCATAGGATAGTTAAGTATCATATTAAAAAAATCGCCAAACAAAATTTATATCTACTTCAAATTTTCTGCCTTTTAATTTGGAGAATCCCCTTGCTCTTCTGTTAAAGGTACTTTATAGCTTTTAGAGGGTGATCATTTTTTGTTTTATGGAGGTTATGAGACAAAGACCTAACCTGAAGTGAGTGTGCATGTAGGAGAAGTAAGACAATAATTCCATTCTCTCAGGAAGCAATTTTTTTGTTGTTCAGTTTTTTTACTCATGTCAGACCTTTTGTGATCCCATTTTGGGTCACAAAGATGCTAGAGAATTTTGCCATTTCCTTCTCCAACTTATCTTAAAGATGAAACAATTGAAGCAAACAAGGGTAAGTGAATTGCTCAGGGTCACACAGCTAGAAAATGTCTGAGACTGGAATTGAACTCAGGTCTTCCTGACTCTAGAACTGGTGCTCTATCCATTGAACCACCTAACTGCCCTGGGAACTCAGTCCCTCATATAGACTATCTCATAATATATTGAGAATTTTTTGAAAGAATGAGATGGTCTGGGGTTCTGTATGGGAGGAGGAGAGGATGATATCGTCATTACTGGGAAACTGCAACAAAGAAAGGGCCAGACCAGCAATTTGGTGAGGGAGAAACAGCTATATAATTTTGAAGTCAGGTCCTTGGGAAATCATCTTGGTGTGATATGCAATAAAAGATTCTTTCCAGATGTCTCCTGATTCCTAATTACTTACCTTTGATGCACTTAGTTGTCATGTTCTCAATATTACTTTTTAAATCATTTTACGTCTCTTGATCATAGATGCATACTGTTCATCCTTTGTTTTGAAGAGGACCACAGGGTGATGTCCTGACTTGTGCATGAATTAAATTTAAATGAGGCAGAGTTGCCCAAAGTCATCAGCCTCACTCTCTTTTTCAAAGTCATTAAAGTCCAGTGGAAGGACACAAATCAGGAGGATAAATCAGATTGGGGGTAACTGATGAGTTTCAGACCTGTGATATAGTGAAGATTTCAAGTGAATTAGAAGGATGTCTACCTCAAGAAAGTGAAGACATCCCCTGGTGGAATGGGCAGATGAGGACAATTTTATTCCAATGTCCATGAAGAAAGTGAATGCAGAAGCTTTTGTTGGAGCTTGTTCAGATATTCAAGATGCCACATATCCTGGCACTTACTATTTGGGTGACTTTGGACAAGTCACTTGACATCTGTCAACCTCATTTCCTCATCTGTGTAATGGGAAAAATGTTACCTCACTTCATTCATTTTCTCACAAAGCATTTCTGGAGGTGCTGCTAAGAAGCAAGTGGGCTTCACTTTCCAGGAGTCATGGCATGATCTTTACTGGGATGTAATTAGCAGTTGAAGTAATTCATACAAATGCTTAAATAACCTTAAATTCTATATAAAAGTTAACTATTATTCTAAGAACATAATTGTATCCTCTTTGTAAAGAAGAATATCACTGAACCCCCAGTGTCAGTACCAGATGTACTTTGTCCATTAGTGGAATTGATTTATATCACTCAGGGAAGCTGTACCATGACTTATAATAGTAGTTTTTAGGGTGATTAGAAAACATTTGCTTTGAACTCTTCATCTGATAAATAGTCTACCTGGCTTAAATAGAGGTTAGACAATTGACTACATCCTCAGAAGCCCAGTGTGTCGACTAGAGGAGTCAATCATCCCTGAACTATTTCTTGTTGCATAAAAGTTCATGACTATCAGTGGAATCCCATTACCAATAATGAGGCAAGTTTGCTTAACTGTGTTGTTTCCCTATGGATATTCTTACCAGTGGTGGTACTCTTACATAAAGGAGAAGAAAATGGACTCAGTGTGAGTCCCGGTGGTGCTATTACCTGACTGTGATCTTGAATATGTCACTTACTCTCATCAAAACATCAGTTTCCTCTTGAATAGAGGAGGTTCCCTAAACTCTGTGTTAGTCCTGATATTTTGTGATTCTGCTGAAGTGATTATAGAACTCCTGAAGCAAATTGCTCCAATATATAATATTTAAATCTATTGTCTAACATTCCTAGTGTTGATCTAAAACAGAATTGTGAAAGAGACTTGTCTTTGGAGACTCTTTCCTCTATTCCTATTTGATATGTTCTCACTCTCCATCACTTTTCCTCTTCCTTTTACCAATTCCCCATCCTTAGCAGTTGGCCAGTGTCTTATCTACTGATCTCAATAAGAACATCCTCTCTGGACCTTTCCATATCTATTGTCCTTTGGAATGTATTCTCATATTTCTTCCTTGCAGGTGAAGCCCTGCTTGCATTATAATAACATGATTTAAAGGAGATTTTTGACGTCCTGGGAGTGAAACAGAAACGTCTGGATCTCATTATTTCATTGCTGTAGGGAAATCCCAGTGTGGGAAATCTTTCCATTCTTGCAGAACACCAACTCACCTACAAATTTTTTTAACATTTTTTAATATTCATTTTTAACATGTTTACATGCTTCATGCCCCTACTTTCCCCTTTACCCCTCCACTTTCCCCCCACCCATGCCCAACGCACATTTCCACTGGTTGTAACATGTGTCACCAATCAAGACCTATTTCCAAATTGTTGATAGTTGGATTGGTGTGGTAGTTTCGAGTCCACATCCCCAATCATGTCCACCCCAAACCATGCATTCAAGCAATTGTTTATCTTCTATGTTTCCTCTCCTGCAGTCCTTCCTCTGAATGTGGGTAGCGTTCTTTACCTTAAATCCCTCAGAGCTGTCTTGTGTCACTGCATTGTTGCTGGTACAGAAGTCCATTACATTCGATTTTACCACAGTATATCAGTCTCTGTGTACAATGTTCTTCTGGCTCTGCTTCTTTCGCTCTGCATCAGTTCTTGGAGGTCTTTCCAGTTCACCTGGAACTCCTCCAGTTTATTATTCCTTTTAGCACAATAGTATTCCATCCCTAGCATATACCACAATTTGTTCAGCCATTCCCCAATTGAAGGACATACCCTCCTTTTCCAATTTGTTGCCACCACAAAAAGCGCAGCTATAAATATTTTCGTACAAGTCTGTTTATCTATGATCTCTTTGGGGTACAAACCCAACAATGGTATGGATGGATCAAAGGGTAGGCAATCTTTTATAGCCCTTTGAGCATAGTTCCAAATTGCCAGCCAGAATGGTTGGATTATTTCACAACTCCACCAGCAATGCATTAATGTCCCAATTTTGCCACATCCCCTCCAACATTCATTACTCTCCCCTTCTTTCATTTTAGCCAATCGGCTAGGTGTGAGGTGATACCTCAGAGTTGTTTTGATTTGCATTTCTCTAATTATT
>NC_058131.1:490381125-490398426 GCF_016433145.1 Gracilinanus agilis
TCTTGAGAGATCATTAGCTTCTAATTGCTCAATTCTAGCCTTTAGGGACTGGTTTTCGGCTATAATCTTTTGGTTTTTGGCTATGATCTTTTGGTTTTCGGCTATGATCTTTTGGTTTTCCTTTTCAATCTGGTCATTTCTGGTGTTCCCTTTTCTTACCAGTTCATTTGATTTCTGAGCCTCACTTTCCAATTGCAAAATTCTGCCTTTTGAACTATTATTTTCTTGCCTGATTTCCTTTTGAGCTATTTCCCATTTCTCTAACCAAATCTTTTCCATCTTTCTCATCATCTCAGTTTTGAACTTTTCAAGAGCTTGTGATCAGTTTTCATTATTATTTTGGGAGGGTCCGGATGCTTGTTTGTTCTCCCCCTCTATTTGCTCAGTTGTCTGGATTTTCTCTGTGTAAAAGTTGTCGAGTGTTAAAGATTTCTTTTTCTTGTTAATCTTTCTCGTCTGAGCTTCCTGATTCTGGGTAGCCATCATTAGCCCAGCAGCTTCTCAGCTTTATCCTCACGCTCAGGATCTGTCTGCAGTCTTTTGGGTGCTAAGGTATGAGTTCTGATTTTTTTCAAGGTCAAGCCCCCTGGTGGACCCCCTTGCTTGGTCCTCTGCTGGACGTTCCTTTGCAAGTCTTAAGGCGCTGCTTCCACAGTTGTATACCTGTCTGCACTGGTTCCCCACTCAGTGTTTCAGAGCCTTCGCTCACGCTCACGCGCGTGCCTGTGTCTACCTCCACCTGCACCTTTGCCTGTGCCCGCACTCAGAGTCTGTGCGTGTTCTTTAGCTTTTTGGGGTCCTAAATCTTGCTGCTCTCAGGAACAGGCCCTGGAGCTGCCAATGACTCAATGGGTGCCCCAAACATGCTCTATTTCTTTTTTTTTTTTTTACCCTTGTACTTCGGTGTATTGTCTCATAGGTGGAAGATTGGTAAGGGTGGGCAATGGGGGTCAAGTGACTTGCCCAGGGTCACACAGCTGGGAAGTGGCTGAGGCCGGGTTTGAACCTAGGACCTCCTGTCTCTAGGCCTGACTCTCACTCCACTGAGCTACCCAGCTGCCCCTGCTCTATTTCTTTTTAGCTGGCTTTGGGGCTATAGGTGGTGTGTGTGGAGGGGGTTGGGGGGTGGTTGCTCAGCCCGCGATTTAGCGAGACCTGTTTCACCCCTTTATAGCATGGAAATGTCCTGATTCCACGTACCTTCCACACTGAGCCCTGTTGTGTGGTCCCTCCGTTCGACTAAGTTTGTTTTTATGTCTCCTTGAGGAGTCTTGTGTGTTTCGGTCAGGAGAGGTTAAGAGCTGCTTTTCACTCTGCCACCATCTTAACCCCTCACCTACAAATTTATTATTATTTTAAAAAACCCTTACCTTTTTTCTTAGAACTGATACCAAAGCAGAAGAACTGTAAGGACTAGAGAATTGAGGTTAAGTGACTTTCCTAGGGTGACACAGCTAGAAAATGTCTCAGACCAGATTTAAATCTAAGACCTCCCCATCTCCAGATGTGCCTCTCTATCTAGCTGCCCTTCACCTCTAAGTTATGATAGTCTTAAAAGCTATGGAGAGATTAAGTGACTTGTCCATGGTCATAACGGTGGGACTTGCTATCTTCCTGACATGAAAAATAGCCCTCTCCTATACCAAATTGCCTCTCTAAAACTATAGTGTTAAAGAACAATGAATAGACTTATATGTTTCTCCTCCCACTCAATATTTGAATTTTTAGTGAGATAACCTTCAAAGTTTGAGTAATTTGATTCTTCAGGCTACATGACAGGACAATAGATAGTTGTTTTTTGAAGAAATGAAGCTTTTGGAGTCTTTCAATGATACCAGAAAATACCTGCTTGTTTTAATTGGATCAAGTCTAGGAATAGGTGATAATGTTTCCTTGATGAATAAAAGTGGATTTTAGGGGCGACTGTCATTCTCCTTGCTTTATCATTTTTTTAAAAAAAGAAACCTCTTCAGTCATGATAACCTAAAGTGTTTATATGGTGCTTTAGAGTTCATAAAGCATTTTCTTCATAACAAATAGGGTAATGAAAAAATACTTTCATTTTACACCATTTTGCAGAGAGAAAAACTGAGGTTCAGACTGCAAGGGATTTATCCTTGTTCATGAAGCTTGTAAGGGTCAGAACAAAACTTTAAACCGAGGTATTGAGATTTGAGGAAAAGCATTCTTTCTATAATTTAGAATACAAGAATGCTTTTGTGAGAAAATTATGCCTATCTTTTATGGGTGGCTATATTTGAAGGACACTTTCCCTTTGAGCAAAATAGAAATCTTTTTCCTACCTGCATCATGACCACTAGGGATAAATTCCTTTGTTATAATCAGAGCTTTTCCTAGGCATCTTCTTTTAAAATGCAAATATCAAAATTCTTTATGGCTCAAAATTTCTCTCAACTGGACATAAGAGTCAGATGGACAAAAAGAAGTCTGGAAAATGACCACATCCTAGAGTTCTATTTTGTCATGGCCTACAGACTAAGAAAAGGGGCAAAAGAAATCTGCTGTTCTTTCTCAGGCTGGAGAAGAGCTGTTTAGCTTAGTGAACAGTTGCTAATCCTCTCCCAGTAAAGCTCATGCCATGACTCCTGGAAAGTGAAGCCCACTTGCTTTCTCAGCAGAGCCTCCATAAATGCTTTGTGAGAAAATGAATGAATGAATCAAGCTTAGCAGGACAGCAGCAGATGCGGACACCAACCCATGTCATACCAGCTGTATTGCAAGTTGTATACTCCTGAAGGATCTAATCTATTGAACTTAAGGCACCATAATGGAGGGAAAGTAATTAGAGGCTAAAAGTTCACATCTAAACATGAAACAATTTTATTTTGTGATTATGATAGTCATTGTGATTGAGCAGGACAGATAAGCTACATCGAATCTGCTCTGTGCTTGAATAGCTATATGACTGAAGGGAAATTATTTAATCTCTCCCAGTCCCAATTTCCTCAGCTTTAAACTGGAGACAGGAATGTGTTCACTGCAAACTGCTAGGTGGCAACAGCGTTGAAGTTGGAGTCACAAAGACCTGATTTCAATTCCTGCTTTAAGTGTATGATGTTGAACAAAATAATTTAACCGTTCCCAGCCTTAGTTTCCTCTTCTGTGAAATGGGCATTAATAATAGCACTGATTTTATAGTGTTGTTATGAGAATCAAATGAGATGGCTGGTGTAAAGTGCTTTGCAAACCTGAAGATGCCTCCCAGGGTTGTGGTGAGAAAAACACTGTAAATGCAGAGTAGTGTGTTGTGAGAAAAGCACTTTGGAATTTCAGAGTATTATGTCAATGTGAACTATTAACACATTTAGACAAAAGCTATTTATCAAGATATTGTGATCAATTGAAAAAAGTTGATTTGTGTTCAGGCCTTGCAAGGGTGTATAGGCAAAAAAAAATCTATACAACAAAAACAAAAGGAAAAATGATAAAATGCCAAAAGTCCAGATAATAACTGAAGTTGCAATTAAGCAAAGCATTTGGAACTTATAATGTGTATTATCTTGAAATCTTATAGATTAGAATGGGTTTGTTGATTCTCACTAGAAAGCTCTATATTCCTTTTCTAGACTTGACCTTTTCTTTGACCTGAACTTCTATAAATTTGGGGGAATATCTACTTCAACTTTTGCTTAAATGATTTTGCTTACTCTGAAACTGATTATGCATTATGTTTTAAAAACGTATTTTGTTATTATCATAAGCATTTGTTATCTCTTCCACCCTCTGCCTCTCAATTAAACAATTAAAAAAACTAAACCCTGGTAACAAATATACAGAGTCCACTAAAACAAATTTCCATATTTGCTATATCCAAAAATGTATCTTATTTTGCATTTTAAGTGCATTACCTCTCTGTCAGGAGTTAGGTGATATGGTTCATATTCAGTCCTCTGGACTTGTAGTACCCTTGAAATAATCAGTTCTAAAATCTTATAAAGTTTTTATTATAATATTATTATATACATTTTCTACTTATTGTGCTCAGTTCACTCTGTATTACTTCATAGACATCTTCCCAGGATCCTCTGACATTGTCCATTTTACAATTTCTTGACAGAATAATAACCCATTATAATGATAGACCATAATGTCTAAATATTCTCCAAAATGTGGACACCTCTTTAGTTTTCATTTTTGAGTCATTGAGGAAAGAATTGATAATACATTTTATGTACTTTGGCTTCTCTTCTTTTTCCTATGGTACTTTGAGGGAATGAATCTAGTAGTTATAAACTGGGTCAAGAAGTACATATAATTTAATAATTTTGGGAGGTATAGTTCCAGATTTATTCATTGTCTTCTATAAATATTGAGAATTAGATAAAAACTGAATTACAGATAAATAAGACAAACAAAATAATTGAATCAAATAGGCAAGGTGGGTAGAAAAAGTATTTATTAGGATGTCTTTTAGCATAGCCATTTCGTTGTTAGTTTAGTCAATTCAGTTGTGTCCAACTTTTAGGGACCCCTTTTTCATGGCAAAGGTGCTGGACTAGTTTGTCATTTCCTTCTCCAGCTCATTTTACAGATGAGGAAAGTGAGGCACACAGGGTTACATGACTTGCCCAGGATCACCATAGATAATAAGTGTCTGGGACCAGATTTAAATTCAGGTCTTTCTGACTTCAGGTTTGGTGCTCCATCCACTGTATCACCTAGCTGCCAGACCATGTTTAAGGAACATCAAATAATCTGATTCAGCTCAAATAGAGGATTATAGGGTGGGTAAAAATGACTAGAGAAGTCTGGAAAGCAAGAATAGGGCCAGGATATTGAGAGCGTTGAGAGCTGTATTAAACTAAGGAGTCTGTACTTTTTCAGTATAGGTCAGGAAAGTGAAATGACCATACCAATATTTAGGAAGACATCTTTTGTAGTGTGAAGGATAGATTGCAGAGGAGAGATATAGGTGGGAATATTGGAGGCTTTCATAATAGGAAAGGACTAAAATGGGTCAGAAATAGGATGGCAACATTAGGAATGGAAGGCAAGAGATACATGGTCATAGTAAATAATAAATTCAATACTGATCCAATTTAAATGCTTATCATTCTTCTGCAGTAGTATTGATATTTTATTCTGAATCGATCAATAACTTTGTTTAAGGTAAATAGAATCTATAATCCTAAATTCACAGAAGGCACAGAATTGTTCACAGCTTTCCCTAGGTTGTGCTTCTTGCATCAGCTACTATGAGTAATTTCATTATAGACTTAGCATGGTCAAATGTTCTTGAATTCATGAACCCATGAGTTGTTCTAATTGTATTCCTTAGGTTGTTTTTGATGTATTTTCCACACACAGAAAAGGTATATATAATGGCAATTTAAAAATTTAAAATCTGAAACTGCTCGGGAGACCTAAACCTGCAGACCTACAGAAATTCCCTAATTTTATTAATTCTGTATTTAAACTAATATAAATGACTAGCTTTTATTTTTCTAGAAAATGCCTTGTAAATATTAATCAGAGAATCCATCCAGCCTTTACAGTTAGTGGCTGGGATATTTTGTGAGCTCTCTATTAGAAACTCAGAAATGAAAGAAGTACAAATTTTTGTTCCCAAGGTCATACAGTGAGGCTTTAGCAGAACTAGAATGTACAAGATTTCCTAAGAAGTTAAGAGTTTATTTTGATTATGCAGAAGAATGGCTGTTAATATCTTCATTACACTTCTTCAGACCTTAAAACTCTAAAATTGCTATGTGAGATACAAGCTTTTAGTAAATTATATTTATATTTTTTCCTGCTAAGTTTTATATATATATACACCTAGAGAATGAAGGAAACAAATTCAGTAGCTCTGGGAAAAGTGTATCTGAATGCATTTTCCTTTTGGCCAAAGGGTCTGTTATCCCTTTTTCCCTAGAAGGTCATCCTACAAAGTTTTGAACTGGAACTACTTTTCCTTCTTTTTCTACCCCTCCCTTCTCTTCCTTTAATATCCCAAGTTCATAATCTTTATTTCTTTCATCCATATTATCCATCCATATTTCATCATATTCCATCCATCACTTCATAGATCTTGATTAGTCGAAAATGTGGATTCTGCTTTCTCTGAGGCTACCTTGTCTCCTTGGCTGCTTTCAATGGCCACACATTTGCTTCTTCAGTGAAATTCCTTAGTTTTTGTTTATTTTGTTTATTTACATTCAAAGAGAATTCTTCCTCAGATCCCACACTGAAAGCTCAGGGGAAGATCTTCCTTTTTTAACAATCTCCTGAAACCACAGAAATTTGGGGCAGGCATCCTTGACTTCACGAAGCTAAATATTTGGAAAAACCTGGGGAAAAGATGAGATTATAGCAAAGAAAGTCTTGGGACCCACAAAGCTTCCCAGATTTTCCTTGCTGAAAATGATCTTTCATCTTTACCTCTGAACTTTCATAACTTTGAGTACCTCTTTTATGCATTTATTCTATCTCCTATTTTCCTTATATTCCTTGAAATCTCAGCCAAAATTTGACCTACAAGAAGCCTTTTCCAACTTCTCTTGGTACCAATGCCTACCTTCCTTCTGATGATTATGTCCAATTTCTTGTGGTTATCTTGTTTTTACATAGCTGTTTGCTTGTTGTCTCCTCTATTAGATTTTGAGCTCCTTAAAAGCAGGGTTTGTTTTTTTGAATTTTTTTTGTATCCCAGGAATGTAGCGCAGAACCTGTCATATAATAGGCATCAAATAAATATTTGTTGACTAATTATTGAACTTTCTTGGTATCATTATTACAATGATTATAATATCTTCCTTATTAGATTAACTTCTCTGCCTGTAAGATCCTTTAGCAGAGTTGATTTCTTGTGCATCTTTAGGTCTCCCTCCATGACTGGAATAATTCTTTGTATAACATTTTTCAAATCAGTGAATTAGTAAAGGAATATGCGGGAGAAAGGTAACTTTCAGATGAATAAGCACTTAACTAGAGAATTCTTCAGCTTTCTACCCTCCATGATAGTAGAGGGCTAAAGATATTGCTTTAATTATGCCAGAGCAGTGGTTTTCAATAAGAAGGTCTATTGTTTTTGCAGGTGTGAAGTATTTTGAAAGATTTTTACATACATACATACATATATATATATATCTTATAGCTACTAAGTAATTTACATAATTGCTGGCTTAGATCATGTAAAGTTATTCATGGGATCAACTCTTCTTAGACCAAAGCATAAGGAAATGGCTGTTATTTTTAAAGCAATCAGCCATTGATTTCCAGCAATGCCTCCTTCCTCTAAGAACTCCTTCTGGTGTTTTTTAAATTCTTTCTTTTTGACCAGGCAGCTGGTGATACAGTGATAGAACTGCTAAGCCTGCAAGTCAGAAGAAGACCAGAGTTCAAATGTAACTTTAAACATTTCACCTGTTTGCATCAATATTCTTGATTATAAAATGGGAATAATAAAAGTATCTACCATTAAAAAAAAGTTTAGGTGAATGACTTGATTATACTGAGATCAAAGGTACATGAAATATTCATTTAAATATTCATCATAGAGACGCTCAAACATAAACTAGCTATGTGACCTGGGGCAGGTCAGTTTTCTTAACTGTAAGATGGAGATATTAATAGTACCCCCCAATTAGGATTGTTGTGAGGATTGAACAAGACATTTACTAAAAGTGCTTAGAATACACATAATTGTTATTCATCGTTTTTAAAAGAGGACTGAAGTGAGGCAGAGTTGCACAAAGCCTTCAAACTTACTTTCTTTTCTAGAGCCATCAAAGTCCAGTGGCAAGACAAAAGTCATGGATGTCTGGTGATGGCCCTAGATGCAGTGGATGACCTTGACATTTACAATGTCTGACAAAGTTCTAAGCACTCCACAGTGCCTGCTTCTGCCATCTTCATAGCCATTCGAACAAATACTCATTTACATTGGAACAAATGGTTCTCATCTACTCCCACTGAGAGAAATCTTCACATTCTTGGAGTAGACACCCCCTAATTCTGACAGGTTTGAAGCCTGTTTGTTACCCTCATCTTGGTCTAGCCCATCTGTCCAGATGGTTTTACCAGAGTGTGGCCACTGTGTGTTATAGCTTCTTGGAGCCACAGGTGAGAGTTAAGTGAAAGGTGGATGCCAAAGGTAGATGAGCAGTCCTAAAAAGGAGTCAACAAGCTCTCCCACCAGAAATACAAATCCTTCCTCAATATACCCCAATGCTACACATAGTAGATGCTCTATAGACACATACTTTTCCTTACCCATCTTCTGGCAGTATGTCATAGCAGTGGCACTTTGTTTACTGGAAAATCTGGGTTTGAATTCCACATCTGCTGCTTACTACCAGTTGGGTTTTGGGTGAGATGTTTTGCCTCTGGACTTTAGTCTCCTCTGTGTACTGAAGAAGCTGTTCTAGATGGTCATTGTGGTCTTAGTTTTATGAAACTCTTAGCATAAACAGTGGTTTGCCCATAGGAGCTACTAAGAAAATATTTTGACAGATTCATCACAATAGATTCATGAAGTTTAGGGACTTTTAGAAGTCAGAGGTTGTGAGTAACCATCAGGTGGGTATAACTTACCTGTCTCACCATTGCCTTTTTAGCATGCCAGTGAGAAGTATGAATGAAACTGAGGAACCTCCCTACTTTCATCCAACTTCACATATACTAACCTTTGCTATTTTTTTAAACTTAGACAATCAGGAGCTGTGTCAGTGGTTTGGTCCTTCGTTCCCTGGACCTAACAAATCTCTAGAATGGTCTCATTACTCCTTAAGGAAAAACTAGCCTAGACTATGTGGATTAGATGTTACTCCTATAGCATCTCATTTCTGGCAAGATGCTAAAGGTCTTCTAGAAGATCTCTTATAATTTAAAAAACCTTAGTGCCATTACTGGATAACCTCAATTTCAAGGATGTAAGAAGACTGGCAAAGGTAGCACAGGAGGAGGAAAAGAAAAAAATAGATAGGAAATTTAGCAAAAATGACAATAAGCAATATTATGGTCCCCCTGGAAGGAGTGGTCAAGATATGAAGTGGAAAGAAGACCAGAATCCCAGGCTTTACTTTCCCCTTTCAGAGAGACTGAGTCCTGAATTCTAATCATCTGTTCAATGTGATGGAGGATTCCATATCTTTGTAGTTCACAGCAGAGCTCAATTAACTATGTTGATAATGAGTAAGAGTAATATCAGGAGCCTCAGATTCATAGTGTAGATGACATTTCTGGCATAGTCACCAGTCTTAATTGTGGATAAAGACCATCTGTGATAAGCTGGCAAAGAAGTCATTACCATCTTGCATGCAAGTTGTCACAGTGCCAAAGTCAATTGTAGTTTGTCCTTCATTGTCAAAGAGGACCAATGACATGAGGATGATGTCTTGATTTGCGTATGAGTTGCATTTAAGTGAGGCAGAGTTTCACAAATCCTCAGCCAAACTCTCCCCAAAACCTCTCAAAGTCAAGTGGAAGGTCAAAAATCATAACTACTAGTGATGGCCCATGATGCAAAGGATGACTTCAGGGGTCTTCGATGTTTGGTCCAACTCTAAAGACTCCACTTCACTTGTATTTGCCTTCATGGTCAGTGGAACAAATTGTTCTCATCTGTCCATTCATTCAGGACAAGTCTTTGCATGCTTGGGCAAACATCCCCCTAACTCACCAACAGGTTGGAGGCCTGGGCGTTACCCTCAACCGGATTTAACTTGGCCATTGTGCAAGCTATAGCTTCTTGGAGCCATAGCTGAGATTTGGATGAAAGGTGGACACTAAAAGTGGGTGAGTAACCCTGAAAATGGATCAGCAAGTTCTTTCATCAGAAGCAATATTCCTCCCCGACCACCCCATACCTGCTAGGGTCAATGCTCATAATCTCTTTATTACCACCATCTACTCTATTGCCTCTGACCAGGACCTCTTTCCTCTAATATTCTAATGGGAAAAGGAAAGGAGGTTCAAATCTTAACTATTTTAGAGGCCTTTACTGAAGGACTTTGTCCTTTTTCTGGGGTTAGAATGCCATTTAGAGATATTTTATCTCTCCTGTATTGTTAAAAAGCAAGGAATCTCCCAAAAATTACAATCCTTAGTCCTCAAAAGCAGGTCACTCCTCAACAATTCCATGCATTGGTCCTTGGATGGATTGAGGCCAATTATGGGGATGAGCATATTACACTGAATAATATACCCACAGCATTGTGGAGGGGTCTTATCTGTTATGGATTATAGTGAGCAAAGGGCTATAATGAGTTTTTCCATGATGTCCATTCCACTGCTGTTGGGATCTATGATACTGAGTCCAGTGTCAGGCAGAGCACTGCCTCTGTAACCTTGTGCTAGGGCAAAGGTAGATGGTGACGCATAGTATAAAGCATTGGGCTTGGAGTCAGGAAGACCTGGATTAAAATCCATTGTCACATACTGATTAGCTGTGTGACTTTGGACAAATCATTTAACCTCTGTTTCACTTTCCTCATCTATAAAAATAGGATAATATTAGCACCTACTTCCTAAGGTTGTTGAGATTAAAACAGATACTATTTATAAGAGTGCTTAGTATAGTGGATGGTATGCATTAGGTTTTTAATAAATGCTTATTGCCTTACCACTGTTTGCTCACCTATATTCAGACGAAGGCATAAACTCAGACAGGTAAGCAGTAACTTTTTCTACATGTGCTCTTGCAATCATGTGTGAATAGTTGACATTATTGATAGGGTAAAAGAAGAAGTCCATGATCTGTGCTAAAGTTCACTGTTATCAGGGTCCCTCACTAATCCCTCACTGGAAATCTCAACAAGAAAGAGTTATAGTTTACAGTTCTATAATGAGAGCAGAAACTGTCTTTCCTTTAAAATAGAAAACCTGCTTCCCATCTCTGTCCTCAGAAAATTGATTGAGATGCATGTGTCATATTTTTGTGGTTGTGTGCCATTTAGAAATGGATGTCAAGCCCAAGAAAACCATTCTGCATTCACTTGCTTTTGTTTAATAAGTAACATCAAGCCAAGGTCTTCTGGACCAACTAAGTCTTTGGGATAATAGTCTGTTAAGGAGGAAACTTGAAAGAAAAGGGAAAAAAAACAGTGCAGCCCATTTAGATTAAATATTACTCCCATGATAGATTTCTTTTAGATCTAAATTTTTCACCTGAGAGCTCAGTTGAATACTTGTTTATGAGGTGGACAATTTCATTTTCTTTTGTTTCTGTTTCCTCCTGTGTAAAATAAGATACTTGTCCTAGATGATCTCTGAAGTTTCTTAATTCTCTAGGTTCTATGATCTGTGGGAGGGACAGAACATAAAAAGGATTGTTAATGGACTCTAATGGTGTTTTATTTGAAGAATCTTAATATAAATTTCACAACAGCCCAGTAGCTTCCATTTCTCCCATGCTCTCATTTGGAAAATTTTCACTGAAAGCAGAGAATTTTAAAGTTAAGTTAGCTCTTCTGGAGAGAAAGAGGGCAGATTTTATTAAAATTGGTGTTCTCAAGTTAATATGACTTTCTGGTTTCAAGGAAAAAGAAGCTTCTTGACTATTCATTTGGAATCATCTATCATAAAGAGAATAAAATTACCCATCTCTCCAGGCAGTTTAGTTATTTTTACTTAGAATTGTAGGAAACTAGTTTTGCTGGTTTCAGCGAAACTGAGTCAGAGAAAATTCATTTAAATGTGACTATGCAGGAGGAAAAGGCAATCATTTCATGAAATGGTTTATGGATTAATATTATTAAACTTTTGCTGTTATTTTATGTAGTCAGAGTTGATTGTGACATTTTTTATAACTGCTAGTCCTTAGTAGATGAATAATGTCACCAATACATATTTACAAAGTCATGTCTCATATAAAATTGTTTAATATCTCATAGGGAACACAGCTTAAGCATCTAATATCTTAAGTACTGGGTTCTCTACAAAATAGATTGAAGCCCAGGCTATCTTGTTTAAATTACTTTATTCATTAGTATGTAAATGTATTATTTAGGGTTATTTCTGGCTTACCTTCTTTTTATAAGAAGTGGATATAGAAGATTATGTAGAAGGACCAGTTTTCCCCAAATATAATGGGCCTGACACCATACAAGTAAATGCTCCTGATAACAGAGACTATTTTTTAATGAGAGAGCATAGATGGCTCTGTAAATTCCTTTACATTTTGAAAAGCAACAGAAATGACCAATTTTTCTATCATTTTAATTTTTAAAATTAATTTAATTAAAAGAATGACATACTTTAAGTTTAGAAAAATATGACTATTTAGAATATTTTAATAGAATACTAATTTCTACTCAAATCATGGTGATGTTTGTAAGGTGTCTGGGATTTGGAGTAACATGTTTAGTTTATGTAGCATTGTCTTAGTGAGTAAGGGTTCTTACCCATTTTTGTATTATATCTGGTGAAACCTAAGACCCCTTTTCACAATAGTGTTTTTAAATGAATAAAATTCAAGATTATAAAGAAAACTAATTATATTGAAATATGCCTTTCAGAACATACATATTCATGTGTATATGTGTATCTGCCTTTGTATGATTATTTATGCATAGGTATATGTATGTGTATGTATTTATTTCATGTGTGAGTATTTATATATAATTCTTGGTTCCCATCAGGACTCACAATATAAAGACTTAACATATATGGAAACTAGAATACAAGAAAATGGTCTTAAGTTGCTACATTTCTTCTCAGGCTGCACTCTAGACTTTCATTATCTCCCAGAAACTTCTTCATCTTAGAAGATCACTTCAGTCTTGGAATTCTCACCTCCAAAGTACCCTTTGCCCCTGTAGTTCCTCCCTCTGATTGGACGGTTCCTCTTAGAGCCTCCATTTAAAGTGGGAATCCAGGCCAGCCATCTGGAAGCATTTCGCACCAGGCTTCATAGCTTCCTTTTACGTTTTGTCTCCCCACTGCACCCCACATCCTAATGTAAGCTTCTTGAGGAAAGAGCAGGCTTTTCTTCTTGCTTGTATTTGTATTCCCAGCTCTCAGCACAACATCTGGTACGTAGTAATAAGCACTTAAGAAGTTCTTGTTGACTGACTGATTGACTAAAGGAATCACTGCAATAGTTAAAGAACAAGATTGAGATTTAAAAAACAAATGATAATAAATACTTTGGGTGTCCCTTCTCCATCTTTACTTCTTTTCATAATAGATTAGATTAGCTGAGTATAATTATATTTCTTAAGGAAAGGGGATGAACTAGAGAGTCATTAAAGATTATTCTAGGTATAGAATCATGATGTTCCTACAAATTATTTGAGAAAGAAATCCCCAGGGGCAGCTAAGTGGCTCATTGGATAGAGAACCAGGTCTAGATATGAGAGGTCTTGGGTTTCACTGTGGCCAGAGACATTTCCTAGATGTGTGCCCCTGGCAAGCTACTTAACCCCAATTGCTAGCACTTACTGTTTTTCTTCCTTGGAACCAGTTCTTAGTATAAATTCTAAGACAGAAGGTAAGGATTTAAAAAAAGAAAGAAATCCCCCAAATGGGGTATGTATATATGTATGTATGTATGTATGTGCGTATGTGCACAGTATTTATTAGATTGTATATATTATTCATCTTTGTTTCTCTATGTTGCTCAGCACAGTGTCTTTATCTCTAGTAGATACACACATAAAATCTATTGAATGAATGAATGAATATATCCATTTCTTTGTGACATCCCTATCTCTTTATGTATCTATTTTTGATCGATCTGTGATGATTGCAAATGGTAGACTAGATATTAAAGAAACCACTTCCCATAATAAAGCCTTTCTAAGTATTTAATTAAGGCCTTTGGGCATAGCACCATTCAGCTTCCATCTCTACCTTATTTCCAGTTTTTCAGAGTTAAGACAAGCAAACATTCATTTAACACTTAAATGTCTTTCTAGGTTCCAATACAAGGCAAGTCTTCTCTGTAGTACATCTCTCCCCTCTTCTTCATGATGACTATCTCTTCCTCCTCCATTATTACTTTCCCAAATTATTGATTATAAAAAAACTCCCAGTTTATGTCAGCCCCACTTCCCATGCCATTTTCCTAACTTCTAAAAACTCCTAATTGGCTAGTGGTCATCTTGTCACAGGTACATCCTCCTCTTCTTTTCTCTATTTTTAACATGGAACTAAAGCAATTAGCTATGCTTACATACATAGAATTATTATTAGTGCTCCTCATCTTTCCCATCATCCAATTCTACTCTACACACTTGAAATACAAAAAAATAGGACCCATGAACTTCTTTTAAAATACCCTAAAACATACACAGGGAGTAACACACTAATTTTTAAGCAAATGGATAACTCTGAGAAGTTATTTGTCATGAAAATATTATGACTAGCATTAGGGCAGAGGGGAAGAATGTCTAGATGTTCAGATCAAAGAGGAAAATTGGACAGAGATACAGACTGTAATAAGTTTGGCTTTTAATGTAAATCTGCAAAAAGACTATAGTGACAGAGAACCAGTCTTAGTGCCTCAGAAGTAGAAAGACCTAGATTCACGTTCCATTTCTGTTACATACTGTGATCTTGGACCAATCATGTAGTCTCTCAATGCCTTGGCCAACTCTCTAAGAGGCAGTTGGGTGGCATAGTGGATAGGGTTCTTGGTCTGAGGTAAACCACCCCCCGCAAAAGAACCTCAACAAAAACAGGCAAAAGCCTCAGCCTCAGACATTTGTGACCCTGGGGAAATCTCTTAGTCTGCCTCAGTTTTCTCAAACTCAAATAATGATAGCACCTACTTCTAGATGTTGTAAAGATCAAATGAAATAATATTTATAAAATGCTTAACACAGTGACTCCTACGCAGGAGGCACTTAAGTTATTCCTTTCTCTCTAGTCTTTAAGTTGGAGAAATTACCAATCATCATAGATAGAGGGAATTTCCTCATTTGGGGTCCTCTCTAGCAAGGAAATCACAGTTCTGACCTCTAAAAAGTGTAAAGAATAATAACAGAATATATTTTTAAGGGCAGCTCTTCTTCCACCTGGGACAGGTCAAATGGTCATTTACTGCATTTGAGTTATCACAGATCCTCAGAAATCTTTAAATGGTTTCCAGAAAACTGCTATTCAATTCTTGAACTCTGAAACTCCTACAACAGGGAACTAGAGGGAAATGGAGAAGGCAAAGAAAAAATGACTAAGGCTGCTATAGTTGAACTGATTTTTACTTAGTTTTATTCCTTGGAGTTAGTGACACTTGATTTCAATATGTAAATGTATGTAAAATAATACATAGATGTCTGAGTGGTGCTAAAAACTATTTTAAAAAGGAGTGAAAGTACTGAACATACTAAAAAAAGATACTGGCTTCTAAGATTTTTAGTGTGAGTTTGCTTTTTAATCATGCACTGACCATGCATAGCCATGCATTTAACCATGCAATTAATATAGTTAAAGCTATATTTGTCATGAGGGGAAAGGGTAACAGAGGTGGAGGTTTATAGAATTAAGAGAATAAAAGGAATTTTGAGATCATCCAAGCCTTATTCTCTCATTAAATGATTTCCTGAAGCTACTAAAAATGAATTAAAGCAATTAAAACTAAATGTGAAGCAACCAAAACCAAGAAAATCAAGCAAGTACTTGCTCAAGGTCATGCAAGTTATTTCTAGGAAAACCAGTATTTGAACCTGAACCCCCTGACACTGTCTTTCTATTATATCACACTAGTTCAGTACTTGGCAGGTATGATATTCATTCTAACACTGCTGAACTATTGTATTTGATATTGGTTTCTATATCCTGCTATAGAAGTTTCTCTTCTTTTTAATACCTTAGGATAATATTTTATAAATTGCACCGTAAGATAGTTGTAAGCAATACATCTATCATTTGTCCTTAGTTATTTGTGTTAATGGAATGGAAAAATGACTAGGGTGGGGGAAAGGAGCTAATTCAATAAACTACCTTGTTTTATTGCATTTGACAATGTGATTCCACTTTTAATATATGTAGGAACATATACTCACAATCATACACATCTGTCCTAGCACACGCATGTATACACACACTAAACCCTTTCAGTCTTAGTAATAATTCTAAGACAGAAGGATAAGGTTAGGCATTTGGGGTTAAGTGACTTACCCAGAGTCACATAGCTAGGCAGTTTCTGCAGGCAGCTGGGTAGCTCAGTGGAATCAGAGCCAGGCCTAGAGGTGGGAGGTTCTGGGTTCAAATCTGATCTCAGACACTTCCCAGATGTATAACCCTGAGAAAGTCAGTTAAACCCCCATTGCCTAGCTCTTACCGCTCATCTGTCTTAGAACCAATACACAGTATTTATTCTAAAACAGAAGGTGAGGGTTTTAAAAAATAACTAGGCATTGTCTGTAGTCAGATTTGGAACCAAGTTCCTCCCAACTCTAGACTTGGCACTTTATCCACTGTGCCAAATATTTTCCTCTCTCTCTATTTATTTATGTGTACACTTATGCACCTACATTGTCAAGGATTGCTGATTTTGGTGGTGTAGGAACACCTTTCACTAACTCAGCAGAACACTCTTAAGGATTTAATTGAGGCTTAGAGAAGGTAAGTGACTTGTCTAATGTCACTCAGGTAGCAAATATTACTTAAAACTTGAATATGACATGAGGCCTAGCTCTCCATCTACAAGATTGTAGAGTTTTTCATAGCTATATCTTCCTAATTAGGCTTTAATTACCAATCACTATTAACTGTAGTTGTGCTATTAACATTAGTTTATTTTCCTTGGGTACATATTTGCTGAGCAACAAAGGAAAGTACCCCAGGAAGATACTAGGGGAGATGTAAAGCTAATTTAGACATTTTATTAAAGGGAATTATCACTAAACTTATTGAGAAGTAATCATAACTGTATAGGGAGGAATCAGCCAGTTTTGTTGGAGAATTTTTATTCAAACATTTATTAATATTCATTTTTAACATGGTTACATGATTCATGCTCCTCCTTTCCCCTTCACCCCCCGCACTCCCCCAACCTGTGGCCGATGCACATTTCCACTACTTTTGTCATGTGTCCTTGATCAAGACCAATTTCCAAATTGTTGGTAGTTGCATTGGTGTGGTAGTTTCGAGTCCACACCCTCAATCATGTCCGCCCCGACCCATGAGTTCAAGCAGTTGTTTTTCTTATATGTTTCCTCTCCTGCAGTCTATCCTCTGAATGTGGGTAGCGTCTTTACCATAAATCCCTCAGAATTGTCCTGGGTCATTGTATTGCTGCTGGTACAGAGGTCCATTACATTCAATTTTACCACAGTATATCAGTCTCTGTGTATAGAGTTCTTCTGGCTCTGCTCCTTTCGCTCTGCATCAGTTCCC
>NC_058131.1:490399381-490451021 GCF_016433145.1 Gracilinanus agilis
CCGCCCGTGCCTGAGCTCTGAGCCAGCGCTCTGCGTCCTGCGTCCGCTCTCGGCGCCCTGTTCCCTAGCTCAGATTTTGTTTGCGTTCGTTAGCTTTTTGTGGTCCTAAATCTTGCTGCTCTCAGGAACAGGCCCCAGAGCTTCCAGTGACTCGATGGGTGCCCCAAACTTGCTCTATTTCTTTTTAGCTGGCTTCGGCGCTATAGGTGTTGTGTGTGGAGAGGATGTGGGTGGGGTGGTTGCTCAGGCCGTGATTTAGTGAGAGCTGTTTCACCCCTTTAAAGCATGGAAATGTCCCGATTCCACGTACCTTCCACACTGTGCCCTGTTGTGCGGTTCCTCCGTTGGTCTGGACTTATTTTTATGTCCCCTTGAGGAGTTTTGTGTGTTTCGGTCAGGAGAGGTTAAGAGCTGCTTCTTACTCTGCTGCCATCTTAACCCGGAACCTCTGTTGGAGGATTTTTAAAGGACAGCATATTGGTTTTGTTTAGCAAATGTATAATAACTTCTGGGTCTAAATCAGTGATTCCCAAAGTGGGCGCCACTGCCCTCTGGTGCGTGCTGCAGCGATCCAGGGAGGCAGTGATGGCCACAGGTGCATTTATCTTTCCTATTAATTGCTATTAAAATCTAAAAAAAATTAATTTCCAGGGGGCTAAGTGATATTTTTTCTGGAAAGGGGGCGGTAGGCCAAAAAAGTTTGGGAACACTGTTCTAAATGAAGAGAGCAGCACCAGCAGTACTCATCCAAGTCCTGGGAAATTGAATTCACCCACGTCTCTCACAACAATGAAAATTGGATAATGCCATCTGGTACCATCATTGAAAATTTTTCCAAACTTCCTAATAAAGAAATCCCTTGAGGTGTCAAGGCAGTTGTAACAAAAAATAACTCCAGGGGCTCAAAAGTAAGTTATTTGTCCGGGAAAGATTTAACCTAAAATTATTGCAAGAGGACATCTAATGGATGAATGGGGACTCCCAGAAGTCTGCCATTGGCAACAAGGGGGGTGATTTTTCAACAATCTGTGAAGCAATAAAATTCAGTATCTTTACCCACCATATCAAATGTTCCTGCTTTATAGACTGTTTGTGAGCCATCTCAAATAGTTGTGGCTGCTTGGATACTTTTAGTATGGGCTATAAGCAAACTTTGATTAAGCAACTTTAAATCTAGCTTGTTTACCACCTACTAATTATTGAATCAGGAACAATCAGACAGTAAGAGCTTTAGGCAATAGAGTAAGCCATAAACACAAATTTTTATCTTGCTAAACTGTTGCAGGGAAAAAATATCTTTCTCATGGTTTTATATGCCATTGTAAAATGGGCAGTGAACATCATCTCTGTTGAGGGTTTCGGACAGTACTTATATTTGTAGTTCCATTTATTGCAGAATTCTCTTAGTGAACTTTTTCTTCTCTTATTTCTTCAGATTTTAAACTTTAGGTATAACACATTCAGCATAAGTTTCAGGATTCAGTGACCTAATTAGAAAATTCTTACTTGTGGTCCTATGGAAAAGGCACTGGAGCTGTGATTGGATCGACACCTAGATCATAATTCAAACGCTACCATTTATTCACAGGTTGACCTAATGTAAAACATTTGGGTTACTGAACCTCAGCTACCTCATCTGAAATATGGGAAAAATAATGTTTGATTTCCCCACATTATAGAGCTTTCATAAATATATGTGTATATACACATACATTGCTGTTGTTCATCTTTTACTCTGAAGAGGACCAGTGACATCATGAAGTGATGTTCTAACTTGTAGGGAAATGGGATTTAAGTGAAGAAAAGAACACAAAGTCATCAATCTCACTCTCCCCATGTCATCGAAGTTGAGTGGCAAGATGAAAGCTAGGATGATTGACCAAGTCTCACGTCTGACCAACCTCTAAATACTCCTCTGTGCTATTTTCATGGCTATTAGAACAATTGGAATAATTATTATCATCTCCCCATTCCACTGACATCCCACCTAATTCACTGACACATCTGAAGCCCATTGGTTACTCACAGCCTGGTTTAGCCCATCTTCTAAGATGGTTTTACTGGAGTGTGGCTGCTGTGCATTTTACAGTTCCTTGGAGCCACAGGTGAGACTTAAGTGAAAGGTAGACCTCAAAAGGGTACAAGCAGCTCTGAAAAGGGTTCAACTAGAGTGCTAGTCCTCCTTGAACACCTCATGTATCCCATATGTATACACACACACACATATATATACATATATATATATATATATATATATAAGATTTTTATTTTTTTACCTTGTAAATCAATATTACTAACATGGGATTTAATTTTCTTAAAGGGGTTGGATCCTAGTCTTACAGTTCATTGTCCTTGGGGAATCTTTTATCCATTTCAGTTAGTAGAGGTTTGTGGACCCCTGTTGCTCTCTTGCCATCCTCTATCTGAATTAAATGGAACATATAGTTACAGGAGCAGGAAATGCAATCCATTGCAATGACTGATGATTGCAGTAACTTGAATATAATTCCTTTACTGTCATCTCCTACCTAGTCCAAGGTTTTCTAGAGCTATATGGCCAGAACCCCATACTACTTGAGTGATTATTGGTTTTAAAACTTACTTTTCCTGAGTCAAAAATACCCTTCTGAAAATTAGCAATTAGATTCCATAATACTTTAAAATTGGTAATACTAATCCTATACTCTTAATTGTATGAAAAACTTATTTGTATTTAAGAATGTATTAATATCAAAATATATTTTATTTGGAAGTCCTGAGAGCTCTAGGAGGATAGATATATTGATGAAAGTTGTTAGTTTATTATTGTTATGTTATATGTTATATGTTAGCTTATTGAAATTACACAATGGGTAAATATTATATATTTACTAAATGAGCATATATAAACAACATGCCCTGAATGACCTAAAATATCATGATTATGGTAAAGTGTGAGGGGATTCTGGTTGAGACTGAGATAAACAGTAGTGGTGACAGTGGCAGTGTTGATGAAATGATTGGAATTTTATGTATACTTTTGGGGTGATATTTAGTATTATGAAAGTCTCTGCAAGGATGATCAAAATTGAATTTGGCATGGGGTATCCACTGACCATCTTCCTTTCTGAGTGATGAATCATACCTAATGCTTACATCATGGTGGCACAAGATCATAGTTACTGATCAGGAAGGGAGTTTGGAGGCTATCTATTCTAATGTTTTATTTTTTTAGGTGAAGACACTGAAAATCAGGATTTACTCATATGTAGTAAGCATCAGAGATGCATATGAACCCAAGTCCTCTGCCTCTACAGCCAGTATTCTTTCTTCTATAAAATGCTGCTTCCCCAACATATATTTAAATTCTTTGCATCTTTGCATGCCTTTAGAAGAGTTAGGAGTAAGTCTTTAGAAGAGTTAGGAGTAAGTCTTAAAAAATAATACTTGTTTTCAATTCTACCATTTCTCATGCTTGGAATGCCCTCCTTCTGTCTCTTTAAATATCTATAGTATATTTTTTTCTTCAAAATTCAGCTTATGTCTCATCACATGTCAGGTTTCCCCTGAATATCCTATTACACAGTGACACTTTCTTCTGAATTTCAATGGTACTCACAATCTATAGCATTCATTTGATACACCATTATTCCTCTATCTGCTGAGAAGAGTCCAATCACCTTTAAAGAAGACTGTTTTAACTAAGATGGGAGATAGGTACAGGTTAGATTCTCTCCTCATACTCTGGCTTGCCTGAGTTGCTTTTATTTTCTTCTACTTTCACTATATGCAATAGACCAAAAAAATCTATTTTGAAGTAGACACAATCTTATTGTTAAAATTATTGCTACTGATAAATATTGCTATTCATTTTTTACCCACCCATGCATTATTTTCCTAATTAGGTTCTAAGTCCTCGAAGGATTACTAGGCAACAGAATCCACCCTTTTTTACACTTAAACATTCAACAATTTATATGTAGACAACAATCAAGATTTATTTCTGTTGCTATATGTAATGTTCTCTTGGTTCTGCTCATTTTACTCTTCATAATTTCATGTAGGCCTTTCCATGTGTTTTTTAAAATTAAACTACTCATTTCTTATTGCACAGGAGTGTTCCTTCACAATCATATGGCACAACTTGTTTAGCTATTCCCCAACCAATGATGGGCATCTTCTCAATTTCCAATTCTTTGCTACCAAAAAGAGCTACTACAAATGTTTTTTAAAAAATAGATTCTTTTCTTTTTTCCTAATATAGGAAATAATCCTATTGCTGGGTCAAAAGGCATATACATTTTTTTTCCTCTTTGAGCATAATTTCAGATCAGTCTCCAAAATGTTTGGATTACTTCACAGCTGTGTATTAAAAATTGTTGGTTAAACTGGAAAGCCGTATAGCAGAAAAGAGATATGGACAAACATCTGAAAAAATGAATACATGATCTAGGCATTAAATGGAGATATAAGCAAATAGAAGAGTAAGGAATATATTAACTATTAGATGTATGACTATAAGAAGAAATTATGAATAAACAAGAGATAGAAAATATCATGAGATGTAAAATGGATAGTTTTGAATATATTAAAAAGGTTTTGTACAAATAAAACGAATATAGACAAAATTAGAAGGAAAGAAGAGAATTAGAGAAAAATTTAGTTTCTCAAATAGAGATTTGTTCTAAAACATAGATCTAAAACATACAGAGAACTTTGTGAAATTTATAAGAATGTGAGTTATTCTTCAACTGACAAATGATTAGAAGATATGAACAGATAGTTTTGGGATGAAGAAATGAAAAAAAAATGCTCTAAATCATTATTATTTAAAGAAATATAAATAAAAACAATTCAGATATTTCTTCTTACCTCTCAGATTACCTAAAATGATGAAAGAGCAAAATGACAAATATTGGAGGGGATGTAGAAAAATAGGTTCACAAATTATAACATGTTGGAAAGGCTTCAAGATTTATCCAAGCGACAGACTGAGTAGCCTGTCTGAGGAGTACAATATTTTAATAAAGAGAGGTACTTTACCAATAAAATGACCACTAGTTAATGAATTATTTAGCTGTGGAAACCTATGACAAAAGAAAATGAAAATGACCTTTAGTTTGACTCCCTTTTGCTTCTCTAGTGAAAAAGGCAAAGCATTCAAAAATAAGGAAGAGTTCTATAAACACAAAATTAATTTAAGCTACTCTAAATGTTTTTCTGTCCAAAAATTGATATTGTTGTTTGTCCATTTTAAAATAGGACCAATGTCATCACAGAGTGATATCTGAACCTTGTGCAGGAATTGGATTTAAGTGAAACAGAGTTACACAAAGTCATAAGCCTCATTTCTTTTTGCAGAGTTCAGTGGCCAAGACAGGAGTGAGAATGACTGTTGATGTCCCGAGAAGCAAAGGATTAGCTTGGCATTTTTAATGTCTAACCAGTCTTTAAGTGCTCTCTAGCCCTGGATTCAGCTGCTTTTATGGCCTTTGTAACTAATTATTCTCATCTTCCCATTACATTGAGGAAGTTTTTAACTCTTTGGGGTAGACATTTCTCTCCATTGATGGGATCATGGCCCATCAATCACCCTCAACCTGTTTTAGCTCATCTCTAAGACGGTTTACTGGTGTATGACTACTGTATATACTATAGCTTCTTGGAACCACAGGAGAGAGTTGGTGCCAGGAGGACACCAAAAGATGGATGAGCAAAAAAAACCAAAACCCTCACCCCAGAAGTTCTATTGTTCCTATATACCTCAATATTTGATGACCATACCATTGAAAGGAAGGAGCCACATCCTCATTTACAGGCACAAAATAAACCAAAACAAAATATGTAAGAAAGTTGCAGATTGTCTTTGGGAAAAAAGCAAGTTTGTTTCCTCATATGTTCAATGCTAATAAAAAATATCATGTCAGAGATAATTGATTATTCTATCTTTCAGTGCTCCTTATGAGCATAAGTCAAAAGAGAATCATGAAGGCAGGAGCAATTTATGTGACAATATCTGTTTCAGAAGATGAAGAGGGAAAATCTTTTCATAGAACTCAACAATGTCCTCAACACCATGTCAATATGGTCTTTGATACTCAGTGGCTTCATTGCATCATGAAAATGGACATAAGGGAGGATAAAGATGATGAAGATGATATTTGACAACTTTGCTCAGGTCTGAGAAATATTAGAAGTTATAAGCTTTTGTACTCATCATAAGCCTCACACTTCTATAGTGAATTTTAAAAAGTATTTCATTAGTTTCATTATTTAAAGTATTTCATTAGGGAATGACTGGTGAAGAAACTATCCCAACCAATGCATATTGGCCAATGTTTTCACCTTATAGTATTAGAGTAGTATTATAGAATATAGTATTGCCCAAGATGACATAAAGCATGCGTCAGAAACAGTAACTTGAACCCAATGCCTTTCAATTCTGAGGAGGTCTCAGGATTCTGCCTCTTGAATATTTTCTTTGATACAATATTTGGATTGCAGTAAGTATGTTAAGCCCCAAACAACATAACAAAGAATGGAATTAAATCTATTTTAACCAACAGGAAACAACCGGCTACAGATAAGAAAGTCATTTCAGAATCATCTGTCAATATTCAGTCAGACTATTGACTATTTAGAACAAAAGTAAAAATCAGTATCAAATTAGAGCTAACAATATACTTGTAAAGTTGACACTGAAAACTGCAACCCATTAAATACCTTGAGCTCTGAGCTGCCAGTGCTAAAAAAGAAAGAGATGAAATAGCAAAGATATTGACTTTTGTTGTCATGGTTTCTTCACACAAATTTAATCTATGTGAAGCAGCCACCATAAGGAAGCTAAAAGATCTCAGAAGCCTTCCTAGCAAACAAGTAGTTGATCTTCTTGCCAAATTGAGAGACATGGGATCTATGGGCAATTCCAGTTTGGAATACAAACTCAGAAGAGTTACACAAGAGGAGAGTGAGATTGTAAATAGTGAAAAATAGTAGGAGTGAGAACAAGTTTACAGAAATCTTGGCAAGAGATCTAATTGAGCCACCTTATATGAAGAGTATACATTGACAAAACTGTCAAGAGCACAGCAAATAGATTGAAAGTGAAACATTTTTCTACATTTCTATAATGATTTATTTTCATCATATGTGATGGTGAAACCACCATATTTTCAACTTAACACATCAGATGTCAATGTGTATGAGGAAATCAAAATGACAGGATGGACCCGACCAAATACATATTGAGGATATATGTGTTAGAAGTTTGAGAAGCAGTTTTGAAGCCCTGAAAGGTCTTCTTTTCAAGAAGGGAGGGGAAGAAACATTTAAAATGTCAAAAATGATAGACAATATGATAAATTCAAATTAGTCCAAGAGGAGCATTTATGAAAACATCACTATTAACCAGTGTACTCCTTACATTTAAAAAAATATTGAGAATATTCTTTACATGTATCAAGGGGATTCTTGATGAAATATGGGAAAAAAGTACTGCAAACAAAAGCTTTACAATCATTTAATTGGCTAAATTATGTTGAGAATACCTGATTCTACTGTGCTTATTTATTGTTGAGTGTCCTCCCAATAAATAAACTAAAACTGTGACAGTAAATGATTATGTAACCTTAAAAGCCTTTGTCCATACGAAATATTTCTTTTTGATTTTTAATTAACTAATTAAGTATATTTTTCCATGGTTACATGATTCACGATTTTTCCCATCCCTTTTTCCTCCCCCATCCCAGAGCTGATGAACTATTTCACTGGGTTATACATGTATCTTTGTTCAAAACCTATTTCCATATTATTCATATTTGCAATAGAGTGATCATTTAAAGTCAAAATCCCCAATCACAATATGAAATATTGCATACATATGAAGAATTCATAAAAATTCCTTGATAAGTATGACTGCAGATATGAATCTTTAATGATAAATGGCATATTAAACAAAGATGTATTATCACCAAAAGTTTAGTTTTCACCACTGTCTGGGAGACTGTGTGGTTCAATAAAAAAATATAATGTTGAATTTGATATCAGATCTGAATTCAAATTCTACCCCTTTTATTTATTATCTGTATGACTGAGAAAATTACTTGACCTCTTTGGGTCTCACTTCCCTCATAGATGACTCCTAAAGTCTTTTTTAGCTCTAAATCTGTGTTCATATGATCTACCTTCAAATCGAGATTCTGTCATTTACTAGATTTATAGCTATGGAAAAATCACTTAAGTGTTCATTAAGTACTTCTTCACCTGTAAAATGAAAGCATTGAAATAGATAAACTGTAAAATATTTTCCAACTCCAAATCTATAATCCTTTATTTTATACAAGATGCTCCTCTTTACAGTTATCTTATTTGACATGTCAAATTGCAACATATTACTCGACTTCCAAATTGAGAGGCTTTGATTAATCAAAAAATTGACCCAACAGAAAACAATAACAAAAAGTTTAAATCAATTATGAAATGCCTTTTGTGTAGAGTCTGACATGAATAGGTTGGTCATTTTATTAAAGTACATATATATGTATTAACACATTTATGTATATATACATTTACAAGTACTATACATACATCTGTAAATCATATATGAAATAAACATGTATATGTGTAAAAACACACATTGTTTTGAAGTTGGACTATAGATGAATAAAGAATTGGTGCCAGAAATAACAAAGAAGAGAAAATTATGCTGGTTAGAATTTGGGAAATAACAAGGCTTTTAACAATCTCAAGCTGATTCCTTGGACAAAAATCCATTTTTTTTCAAACAAAAATCTTCATTTATTAATACAGTATGTTTGTAAATATTATAACACTACAATCTCCCAAGAATCAAAATTGTTGACTCTAAAGAAAATCAAGACGTATGTAGCAGGTATAAGTAGAAGGAAATATACTCTCAATTATTTTATATGTATAAGATGTATCATAAGGAGGTATTTTTCTCCACTATCATTATTTTAATATTCCATTAACCAAAATCTATCTTTCCAGATGTATGCCTCATATTCTTTAAGCCTATGATTCATTCTCATTTCAATCTCATTATTCTATCCCTCCTACTTCCTCAAGACATCAACTCTGCTTTGTACTTATTTTCATATTATAAAGATTTTCAGCCAATAATCCATCCAGCTTTACACTGTCCTCTATCATTGCGTAGCTTTACTCTATTACCTATTCTTCCTTTCTGAAATCCGAAACATGGATTATTGTTGCTTTCTCTAACTTGTTCATTCTTACATTCGTGTTCCTGAATATATAAAGGGAGGAAGTAAAATGATTATTCATGAGAAATTTAAAATTAATCTTTATCTAATTTTAACTTAGCCCACACTACTGCACACCAATACTTTCACTTTTTCCTAATTGATTCATTCCTATTTCCCTCAGTGGTGTCTGTTCTGAATCTTTCCTTCTCCTTTCAAGCCATTTTTCCATTCCCACTACTCAAAGGACCTCAAGTACTTCATTGAATAAAATTAAGGTCATTTTAAGCATTGGATAAATACTTATTAGTTGATGAATTCATTGATCTCTGAAAACAAAACAAGGCAGGGAAGCTGTGTGCATGCGTATAAAAATGTTAGTTGTCTATATATCTTAGATACCTTACTCTGAGAAATTTGGCAAAAAAAGATTATTCCTCACTCAACTGCTTCCTTTGTTAACCTGAAAGCAATGATTTTGTTTGTGTACTCTTTTTTAATTTCATATGATTGAAATGTTCTACTTTAGTTTTTGATATTGCTGTGTTTTTTGTTTTGTCAAGAATATATACCCTACCCATAGCTATGAAAGGAAAACATCTGCTTTTCAATAATATTTTTATTGTATTATCTTTAACATTAAAGCCACATAAACATTTTGAATATACTGTAGATGATGGCATAAGATGTTGAAATAAGCCTAATTTCTACTAGTCTGTTTTCTAGTTTTTCCAGCAATTTTTATCAAATAGAGAATTATTTGCTCATTTGTTTATTATGGTTTGTTGGATATTGTGTTATATGTTACAACTTTTTCATTCTCCTTTTTGCTGTGTTCCATTTATCTACTTTATTTCTAAACCAATATCAAATGCTTTTAATGGATACTGTTTTAATGTAATTTGAATTCTGGAAGGGCTATCTCTTCTTTAATCCTAGCTTTTTAATTATTTTCTTTATATTTTAATCGTTTGTTTCTTAAAATGGATTTTTTATTTTTAAAATCAAGTTACATATTAAAGTAACTCTTTAATTTTTATATTGGCATTGCTCAATGCTGAACATTAAATATTTGTCCAACTATTTCTTTATTTCTTAAAGGATCACTTTGTAATTAAATATAGACAAGTATTTTGATGCTTTCTTAGTTTGATACTCAAATATTTTATATTTTATGATTACTTTAACTGGAACTTATCTTTCTATGATTTCCTTTTGGGCTTTGTCATCGTTATATAGAAATAGTTTGATTTTTAGATGGCTAATTTCATAGCCTACAATGTTTCTTTGCTGAATTCCTAAGATACTCTTAGTAAACCACTGTCATCATCAAGTAGGGATAGTTTTATGTCTTCTTTATTTGTCTTTATACCTGTAATTTTGTCACTGTGATTGCTAACATTTCTAGAACTCAGTCAAATGGTATTGGGAATATGGAGCATTCCTGTTTTACTCTTGTATTTACTGGGAAGACGTCTAATGTATATAAGTCCTGTTCTTAGATTTGTGATAGTAAAAAAAAAAATCACACATATCTCATTTTTTGTAAAAGTTCCCTGTGATGTTGAAAAATATGTATATTCCTTAGACTTTCATTTAGAAAATGCCCCCATATATCTTAGATTTAATTTGTCTAACAATATGTCAAATTCTATATTTCACCATTTTTTTACCTTTCTGGTAGTTTCTTTCAAAAAGGAAAGATGTACTTTAAAATATCTTGATATTATTGCTTTACTGTCTGTCTTCATTTAGTTATTTTTTCTTTTATGCTTTTGCTACTAAGGTATATAGAACATCTAAGTTTAAAACTAATATTGGTTTATGTTTCTAATTTCTTCCAAAATAATGCAGTTTCTTAGTTTACTTCTTTTTATGTTGTTAATTTTGCCCCATAGCTAGACATTAATTTCTGCTTTTTTGATTCACTTGCACATAGTAAATTTTGGCCTAGTTCATCATTTTAATTATTTTTATGGGGGGTTTCTTGTAAGTAGTAGAATATAGGACTTTACATTCTTCAATTCATCACTCATTTTATTTGATTATTTGATCTATTCAAAGTTATAACAGGGTTATATTTTCTTTGTTTTTCTTAATTTTTTAAATTTTATTTTTTGGTTACATGATTCATGTTCTTATTCTCCCCTCCACCCCCCTCCCCAATCCCTACACTGTAGCTGATCCACATTTCCACTGTTTTCTTCATGTGTCATCGATCAAGACCTATTTCCATATTACTGATAATTGCACTAGGGTGGTTGTTTAGACTCTATATCCCAAATTATGTCCATAAACAACCCATGTGTTCAAGCAGTTGTTTTTCTTCTGTGTTTCCACTCCTGTAGTTCTTCCTCTGAATGTGGATAGTATTCTTTTCCATAAATCCCTCAGAATTGTCCTAGATCATTGCATTGTTGCTAGTACAGAAATCCATTACATTTGATTTTACCACAGTGTATCAATCTCTGTACAATGTTCTCCTGGTTCTGCTCCTTTCACTCTGCATCAATTCCTGGAGGTCGTTCCAGTTCACATGGAATTCCTCCAGTTCTTTATTCCTTTGAGCACAATAGTATTCCATCACCAACAGATACCACAATTTGTTCAGCCATTCCCCAATTGAAGGACATTCTGTTATTTTCTAATTTGTTGCCACCACAAAAAGCACAGGTATAAATATTTTTGTACAAGTCTTTTCCTTATTATTTCTTTGGGGTATAACCCAAGCAGTGCTATGGCTGGATCAAAAGGCAGATAGTCTTTTAAAGCTCTGTGAGCTTAGTTCCAAACTGCCATCCAGAATGGTTGGATCCATTCACAACTCCACCAGCAAAGCATTAATGTCCCAATTTTGCCATATTCCCTCCAACATTTATTACTCTCCTTTGCTGTCATTTTAGACAATCTGCTAGGTGTGAGATGATATCTCAGAGTTGTTTTGATTTGCATTTCTCTAATTATTAAAGATTTAGAACACTTTCTTATGTGCTTATTGATAGTTTTGATTTCTTTATCTAAAAATTGCCTATTCATGTCCCTTGCCCATTTATCGAATGAAGAATGTTTTGATTTTTTTGTACGCTTGATTTAGTTCCTTGTATATTTGAGTAATTAGACCTTTGTCAGAGTTTTTTCTTATAAAGTTTTGTTCCCAGTTTGTTGTTTCCCTTCTGATTTTGGTTGCATTGATTTTGTTTGTATAAAACCTTTTTAATTTAATGTAATCAAATTCATTTATTTTACATTTTGTAATTTTCTCTAACTCTTGCTTGGTTTTAAAATCTTTCCTTTCCCAGAGATCTGACAGGTATACTATTCTGTGTTCACTTAATTTTTTATAGTTTCTCTCTTTATATTCAAGTTATTTACCCATTCTGAATTTATCTTGGTGTAGGGTGTAAGATGTTGATCTAAAGCTGATCTCTCCCGTATTGTTTTCCAATTTTCCCAACAATTTTTGTCAAATAGTGGATTTTTGTCCCAAAATCTGGGCTCTTTGGGTTTATCATAGAATGTCTTTCTGACGTCACTTACCCCAAGTCTATTCCACTGATCCTCCCTTCTGTCTCTTAGCCAGTTCCATATTATTTTGATGACTGCTTCTTTATAGTATAGTTTAATATCTGGTACTACTAAGCCACCTTCCTTCATGGTTTCTTTTTTTTCATTACTTCCCTTGATATTCTTGATCTTTTGTTCTTCCAAATGAACTTTGTTATAGTTTTTTTCTAATTCAGTAAAAAAAAGTGATTTTTTTTTTGTAGTTTTATAGGTATGGCACTAAATAAGTAAATTAACTTGGGTAGAATGGTCATTTTTATTATGTTAGCTCGTCCTACCCATGAGCAATCTATGTTTTTCTAGTTTAGATCTAGTTTTAATTGTTTGGAAAGTGTTTTGAAGTTGTGTTCATATCATTCCTGTGTTTATTTTGGTAGATAGAGTCCTAAGTATTTTATATTGTCTAGGGCAGTGGGAAGGGCAAACTATGGCCTGTGGATGAGATGCGGCCCCCTGAAATGTTCTATCTGGCTGCTCGATATTATTCCTAATCCGACAAATACAATGAATAGTATACAATACAATGAAATTTTGAAAGAGTTGCCTTAGAAACAGACTGACAGACGAGCATTTCCTTTCCTTTGGCCCTCTCTTTAAAAAGTTTGCCCATCACTGATCTAGGGTGATTTTAAATGTTGTTTCTCTTTCTAACACTTCCTGCTGAGATGTGTTGGAAATATATAGAAATGCTGATGATTTATGTGCATTTACTTTGTATCCCATAACTTCGTTAATGATGTTGATTATTTCCACTAGCTTTTTAGTTGATTCTCTAGGATTTTTTAAGTAGACCATCGTATCATCTGTAAAGAGTAATAGCTTGGTCTCCTCATTGTCTATTTTAATATCTTCAATTTCTTTTTCTTCTCTAATTGCTACTGCTAGTGTTTCTAGTACAATGTTAAATAATAGAGGTGATAATGGGCATCCTTGTTTCACACCTTATTTCTTATTGGTAAGCCTTCTAATTTATCCCCATTGCATATGGTGCTTCTTGATGGTTTTAGATATATACTGTTTATTATTTTTAGGAAAGGTCCTTCTATTCCTATACTTTCCAGTGTTTTCAATAGGAATACATGTTGCATTTTGTCAAAGGCTTTTTCAACATCTATTGAGATAATCATGTGATTTTTGTTTGTTTGCTTGTTGATATGGTCAATTATGGGGATAGTTTTCCTAATATTGAACCATCCTTGCATTCCTGGTATAAATTCCACCTAATCATGATGGATAACCCTCTTGATCACTTGCTGGAGTCTTTTTGCTAGTATTCTGTTTAAGATTTTTGCATCTATGTTCATTAGGGAGATTGGTCTGTAGTTTTCTTTCTCTGTTTTTGGTCTGACTGTCTTTGGGATCAGTACCATATTAATGTCATAAAAGGAATTTGGTAGAACTCCTTTTTTGCTCATTATGTCAAATAATTTGTATAATATTGAGATTAGTTGTTTGAATGTTTGATAGAATTCACTTGTGAATCCATCATGCAATGGCGATTTTTTCTTAGGGAGTTCTTTCATGGCTTGTTCAATTTCTTTTCTGATATTGGATTATTTAAGTATTGTATTTCTTCTGTTGTTAGTCTAGGCAATTTATATTTTTGTAAATATTCATCCATATTACCTAGATTGCTGTATTGATTGCAATGTAATTGGGCAAAATAGTTTTTAATGATCACCTTAATTTCCTCTTCATTAGAGTTGAGGTCTCCCTTTTCATCTTTGATGCTGTTAATTTGGTTTTCTTCTTTCCTTTTTTTTCCTTATATTTCCCTGCAATATGGCTTTTGTCTAAATTAAATTTTTAAAATTTATTTTCCTCTGTAAAGACAGAATTTCATCTCCAATTATTTTAACTTAACCTATTTTAAGACAACCTATTATTACAACCTCTCATTCCCTTGCTCTCATTCTTTTTGGAGTTTTTACTTACTCTTTCCTTCCTTCCTTCCTTCCTTCCTTCCTTCCTTCCTTCCTTCTTTCCTTCCTTCCTTCCTTCTTCCTCAATATCTTTCTTTCATCTCAGCATCTAATTTTTTATAGTTTCCCTTTATTTTTAGATAAAGTTAAATCTCCCTTTCTCTTCTTCAACTTCATTTTAGCTTTTAAATTTTTCTACCTTTTCCTAAAAAAGATCTTTCTCCTAAATTCTCTTTATTAACTTACTTCCCTTTTTGTCTGTTCCAAAATTATTTTTCAGCTCTGATTCATGGTCTTTATATTTATTTATTTGTTGTTTATTCTCTGTGTCCTTAATGGAATTAAAGTTTCTAAGGTAATCATTTAGAGTTCCCTCTTATAATCAATTTTTATATTATTGTCTTGTTAATTCTTGATCCTTCCCCCTTTGATTTTAAAATGTTATGCTTCATTCTTAGAGTTATTAATTACTTCAGGATAGACATACTGTCCTACGATTGAAATTTTCCTGTGCCCTTGATCATGTGGTTCATTTCTATCTCCTGTTCTCTGCATGATAATTTTCTTTTGTATATGCCATGGAATCTCTCTGAGTTCATGTCCTCACTCTCCTGATTATTTATTGTTTTTAGGATTTTTTATTCCATTTTTCTTGAGGAGGATTCATATAAACACTACACTTATATAGAGATGGGGATATCTTTGAACAGTAAATCCGTGCAAATTATTTCCATTTTAGGGTTTCTATCTCACATTATAGACCATTTCTACCATCCTAGCAGAATATTCCATAGGTTCCCTTTCCAAAGACCAAATCAAGGTTTTCTCCTTTTTACTTATTTCAGTCTTTCTCTTTGCTACTTTTCCCATTTCCCTGTAGTTTCTTTTCTTATTGAGGGAGTAAAGGAGTTATTTTGCAGTCACTGTTTATATTGACTTGTTTAGAGTACATTACACTTTCTCTCCTATCTTCTTCCTCCCTTCTTTCTTTTTATGTACCCTCTCATTCTTCAGTTTAATCCCCCAAAGCACTAATTTTTCTGTTGGCAGGGTGTTGGAAGGTTTAGTCCATGGTGCTTCAGACCTGTTCCTCCACCTTCACTCCTTCTATATAAATTCCACTTTCAACTTTATCTCCTTGTATACCTTTAGGGAAAAAAATTCTTGTAATTATTCTTTTGGCCTTTTGATGTTGTCATCTCTTTATTTCTGTTTTTCTTTTCGCCCAAAAGTAATCCAACTCATAATTTATACTTTTCTTGGTAGTTTCTTGGTAGTAGTATTCATTTGGTTTTCTTGTATTTCTGTTGTCCGGGGTGTTTGCAAAGCAAATAATAGATAATCAGTTTCTTATAGGATTACCACAAATGCTTGTTTTTCATTGAAAACACACATCTTTTTTTTGCAATGAATTAAAATTAGTTTGAGTATCATATTGAGTTTCTTTGATACATTTTTCAAAATACATTATTTTATTCCCTTCTGTGGCTCCTGGTAGGTGCAAAAGGAATAATTTTGTGTTATTCAAATAGTTCTTTATCTTGATTTCTTACGAAATGTATTATTTATTATTGGAATTTGAAAATTTAACCAATATACAACCATCTTGGATTTGTAGCAAAGATCTTTTTCTTTTTCCTAGAGTTGATGTATAGATTAAGTGGATTGTCGTTTTGTTTTCTATGTTCAGAAGTTCTAGGTAGCTTTTTAAAAAAAGTAATTACATCTTATTTATTTATCAAAGATCTTTGATACTGAAGTTGTATCTTTGTATGTTGCCTTTGAGATGAATATATTTTGTTTATATAGATATCATCTGTTTTTCAGGGCTTATTTCTTTTTACTTATCTTATTCCAGATTGTTTACTTCTATATATTTGTCTTCTTAGTCAATTCTTTGGTCTTTTATTTCTTTGGAGAGACTCACTTACCTGAATTCAATTATTTTATCTTTTCTGATGATTATTTCTGCTGAACAGGCCTCAAATTCTACTTTCATAGTTCTTATTTCTGTTGAACCATTCAACAATATACTGTTATGAATCTATGCTTTTTCAGGAATCCATAGGATCTTCAGTCCCATCAAGTATTGGTTCACTTTCTTTTTGCAATATTTATCCAGTGGTTTGAACTTATTTTGATTTCCCATTTTAATTCTATTTTAATATTTTCCATTTAATATATTCTATTTTAACATATTTCATTTTGTTTTATTTGCTTGTGCTAAAGCTTTTTTAATGAGTTTCTTCTTTCTCTGATCTTAAGTAATTTGTCTTTTTTTCCCTTACACACCTCCATTGCTCACATGTTGACTCTTTCTTCGCTTTCAAGACAGATTTCCCAAGGGCCAGAACACAAAATTGTATTATCTTCCTTTTTCATTAGCTTCAGTTCCTGCTCTAAGTTACTTAAAGTGGTGCAAAACTGGTGCTAGATGAATGCCAATCCACTTTAATTTGGATCTAGTGTGGTCCCTCCCAAAGGTGGTCGTCCTGCTTAAATTCATTCTCATCTTTATTTCTCTTTTCTGAAGCAGTTCTCAAATCATCTTAATTTTAGGGTCTTTTTTTCTATTAATTATTTGTTATTTATCCTTAACATTGTTTGTACATATGTATTTATTTGCTCATTTCTCCTGTTATTTTGTGAATTCCTTATGTGGGCAGATTTATTCCTTTTTTTAGAGTGACCATTTTTTTTTGTTTGTGTGTGTGTGTGTGTGTGTTTTGCCTCTTTTTGTATATTTATTGACTCTGACTGATTGTCTGATTACTACTTTCCCAGGTAGATCAAGCTTCTATTTTCTTTCACCTCTAGCTCTTCCATATGGGGGTAAAAATGGGGTAGATTGGGCAGATTTGAGTTCTGTTACTTGCTGGCTACTAAGTGAGGGGAGGGACAAGATGTCTGCTAGCCACTGTGTTACATTAATTGTGGAGTGAATTCTGCAGCACATGCCTGTGGATCCTATTGTTTTCCCTTTCCATTCCTTAAAAACTTATGAGGAGGGGTGTGCTGAGTGAATATGTTGGGGACTGAAAATTGGTCTTTCATTCTCTTAATTCATTGTTTTTTTTTCTCATTAGAATTTTTAATGTTTTGATTTGGAGAAATAATTGCAATTACTTTATCTCTTGGGGATTTTGAGAGTTTGTGTATAATAGAGAAAATGTCTAACTTGTCTAACTTTCCATATTATTGGTAATGTCTTCCATCATATTCTCAATTTAATTTTGATTTTATTTGCTTCTGATAATGACACTGATGCCCTCATTACATTTTATTCAGTTAGAATATATCTTCCCCAAAAGGTACCAACTAATGTAAATATTAGAATCTTCAATATGCCATATTTTAGAGGGAACAATGGATGTTTAAAGATTGGTTATAAGGATATCATATAATTAAGTTCAGAAGCATTTCAAGATTTAGTCTAAAACCATCTCTTGATTTCCTATTCTTTATTTGATGAGTCAATGTATCTTACAGGCAAGTTAACTAATCTCAAAGAAAAACCTGGGTTGAAGTCATGCCTGTGGTACTTATGGGCTATGTGACTCTGGGAAGTCCAAACATCTCTTTAAGGTGGGACATTGTAGAGAAGATGACAATTTAATTTGATAGGGGAAGTACCTTAAGGAGAGCTCTCTAGATCAATGAAATCATAGGTCCAATCATTGTACCTCTACATTCTATCTTAATGCGCATAGAGAAGACAACTATGGCTGAGGCACTGAACCTGTTCCCTTGAGATCAAACCAGGTGGTACCTCTCCAAAAGAGAATCTAAACATTTGAAAACAAAAGTGGAAAATGGTAAGAATATATATAGGTATTAATACACCAACCAGTGACAACTAGATTTCTACAACCATTTTGCTCTTTTTTTGAAACAAAAATTTTTCTCTAAACTTTGTTATAAAATATCACAAAAATGCTACTGTGATTATTTTGTTGTTTTTGTTTTTATTATCATCTAAAAGTAATTCATTTTATTCATACACTTTTAGATATATATTTATTCATGCCTTCTGTTTCTTATATCATTCTAGTTATCCCTAGTTATTGCCATTTTTGGTCATTTTTGCCAATATTCAGGGCATGAAGTAAAACCTCAAGGCTATTTGAATTTGAATTTCTCTTACTGTCAGAGATTTGGAAATTTTTTTTTCATGTAGTTGTGAATACTTTGTAATACTTTTAGTGGACTATTTACTCATATGCTTTGACTACTTATCTATTAGGGAATGATATTAGTCACATATATGTAAATATATATGTATGAATTGTTTATATATTTTTGCTACACAACCCTTCTAAGAGAAATTTGAAACAAAGATTTTTTCATGTGACCACTTCTCTTTTTATTCTGGTTGCACTAATTTTGTCTGGGTAGCTTTTTGCCTTTTTTTCTTGTAATCAATCAAACTCATCTATTTTATCTTTTATAATTGTTTCTATCTCTTGTTTTAAGAGTAAACACCCTACAAATAAATGTAATACATATGTGATCTATTTGTCTTCTAATTTTTTAGTTTAATCCTTAATATTGAGGTAATCTGTTTAGAATGTACTGTAGAATATGATCTAAACTGTTGATGTAAGGCTGATTTCTGTCAGACTTTTTTCTTGTTTTCTTATCATTTTTTATAAAATAAGAAGTTTTTTCTCTTTAGTAATTTATATTTTCCATTTTTTACAAGCATGGGATTACTGAGTACCTTTATTTCTTATTCTTCCTTTGTTAGCCTATTTCATTGTTCTATTTCTATTTTTTAACCAGGACTTGATGGTACTCATGACTATTACTTTAAAATATAGTTTAAGGTACGGCAGTACTATTTCTCCTTCATCCCTACTTCTTTTCATCGTTTCCCTTGATATTCTAGATGTTTTGTTTCTCCACATGAATTCTTTTCTTATTTTTTAAGTTCTGTGAGTTATTCACTTAGTAATTTGATTGGCATAGTAAGAAATATAAATAAATTTTGCTAGTATTGCCATTTTTATTATATTGACATGCCTTAGCCATGAGTAGTGAATATTCCTCCAACCTAAGTTGTTTTTTTTAATTTAAGGAACAATTTGTAATAGAATCTATATGTCTATTATGCTTTTTCACAGTCCAATCTCTAGATATTTTATATATTTCTAATGATTTGTAATATTCTTTCCCTTCAAATTATTGCTTCTTGTAGTTGTTATTGTTATATTAAAATTCTGTTGCTTTTTGAGGATTTTTTGATAGCCAGCAACTTCATTGAAGTTATTATATCATTAATATCTTTGCTGATTCCCAATGATTTTCCAAGTACATCAGCATATCATCAGCAAAGAGAATAGTTTCCCTCTACATTGTTTACCTTTATGCCTTTAATTTATTTCTCTTATCTTATTGCTATTGCTAGCATTTCCAGAAGTTTATCAAATAATAGTGAATATCCTTGCTTCAGTCCTATATTAATTGGGAAAAAAGGTTGTAGTGTATTGACCATTTGCATTTTATGCCTTCTTTTGTGTTTTTTTTGCTTTTTGTGCTTTTTTTTAAGAGCTCTTCATGCCTACACTTTGTAAGATTTTTAGTATAAAAAGTATTGTACTTTGAAGAACCTTTCTTCTGTCACTACTGAGATGATCATATGGTTTTAAAATATTTTAGTTATTAATATTATTAATTATGTTTATGTTTTTCCTAATATTGAATCATTCTTACATCCATAGTATAAATCCCACTTGGTCATATTGAATGATTCCTTAGATAAGTCACAATACTCTATGACATGACTTAAAAAAATAATTTTTGAGTAAATATTCATTAATGATATTTTCTTTCTATATTTATCTTTTCCTGCTTTAGCTTTTAGGGCTATCTTCATCTCATAAAAAGATTCTAATTGGGAGATTTCTTTTTCAGTTTTTGAGAATAATTTTGTAGTATGGGCATTGTTATTTAAGAATTTGATAAGATTCTCTTGTAAATCCAGTGGATCAGAAGTTCCCTTGTCCTCCTTTGGTAGGTCATTTATAGTTAGATCTATTTCCTTTTTTGAGATTGGATTATTTAAAATTTTGTCTTATCTTTTGATAGTTTGGATGGTTTAAAATTTTGAAGATATTCCTCTTTCATTTTGTTAGTATTGTTAATACTGTAGGGCAGAGGTGCAATCAACCCTGCAAAATGCTAACTGCAGAATTTCTGGCAGTTAAGAGGGCTGAGAACCCTGACTAAGGGTAGTTGATCCCTGAGGCTTGGACAGAGCAGAGGGGGCAACCAAGCTTGGCCTTCTGGCTGAAACCTGGCCTTGAATCTGTGCTTGTCTCTTGAGATTTTGTAGCTTAGCTAATTCCTCTGGATCTCCATGACCTTCCCTATTTCATTCCCCATTTCCTTTTCTGATTTTCTGTGGGTTTTTGGAGAAGGGTGGATTTTGGGTGGTGGTAATCAAACACTGAAAACTTAGTTTTTCCCATAGACAAGTAGGGCTTACTCTTAATACAAACGATCTCCTGATTCATTGTTTATTACTTCCCTAACCTTAAAGGCAACAAAGCCTCCCTGGGCTGAGTGAGTGCAGGCTCTTTCTCAGTCCAGGCCATTCCTGTGTCCCTCCCCCACCTGGAGCTTCTCCCTAGGAGGTTGTTAGAGAAACTTTGTATCCCTCTGTCCTTTATAGTCAACCCTGAAACTTAATAAACCCTGTTGTTATTTAATCAAACCTTTTGCTAAATCATTGGTCGAAAGATAAAAGAGGGTTAAGTAGAAAAAGGATGTTTTTCTCTTTGGTTCCTGAAGGGAGCTGGAGGCATCCATCTTGGAGGAAGTGGTGATCTCTACACTTCCTCTGAGAAGCCCTTCTATTTCACAGAGAAGAGCCTGGGGACTCTGTCTTTGTGAACCTGAGAAACTGACTAGAAAGCCCTCTAGTTAGTTTCAAACCATTTCTGACTGGCCCTTTTGTCTGTAGAAGTGCCCTTCCTACCTGAAAGGGTTCAGCCTGTTTCCCTTCAGTGTCCTCTGTCTCAAGCCTGTGTACCCAGTCTGTGTCTCCCTGTTGCAGCTGCCTGCCCAACTACCTCATCCTCTTCCCTTGCTGCTCATTATACTTCAGCGTCCTATATTTCCCTAAACTCAGCCATTCCCTTACATCTCTCCTACCACCTCAATCTACTACCTCCACTCTTGCACTCTCCTTTCCCACCTACTGACTTAGGGACCCACAAACCCCATCCACTTGCTTTGTTCCCTTACAATACTTAATTGTACATGATATGTTCTGATTATTCTCTTTGTTTCTTCTGTTTGTGTTGTGATTTCACCTTGCTATTTTATTGAAGTATCGCTTTCTCTTTGCTTGACCTGTGTATATCATACATTTCTCTTCATGAAATATCAACTGATATTTCATTTTCTATGTTCAAAAGTTCTGTCAAGATCTCCTCTATTATTCTCTGAATTATTGATGTGAATTTTTTTTATTCAGCCATGTTCTTCTGGGAAATCTATGATTTTCTCATATTTTTTAAGTATCCTGTCTTTGATATCAGTATGCTTTGCTTGCATAATGAGCATATTTTATTTTAATGTTATTGTTTAATGATAATCTTATTTTTGATTGTCTTTCACTTTGTTATATTTGCATTCCCAATTTATTGTTCACTCTTATTTCCTTGGTGACATTTGCCACTGGAGATTCCAAGCTTTCTATTCTGCCCAATATTTTTGCTATGCAGGCCACGAATTCTGCTCTCATAGTTTCATGTTCTCCTCTCTTGCCATGGGGTCTTCTCTCTCAAGTGTTGAATTATTTTCTCAGTTTTTTCAGCATTATTCATAGCGGCCTAAACTTGTTTACTACACCTGGAGGCCATATTTCTTTCCATTGTTATTATTTTTCCCATTGATTTATCTGCTTGTGTTCAAGGTCTGAGTTTTCTTCCTGAGATCTTTGGTAATAGTTTTCTGTTGTCCTCCTTCTTTATTTTTTCCTCCTGATCACTTTCTGACTCTGCTTTCTGATGGTGGTTTCCTTGGGGTCTGGCTAGATCACAGAAGCTCAGGTTCCTCCCTTGCTGGATAGTTCACAGTTCACTAGCCTAAGTATCTACCCCCAAGTGACTTTTGGGTGGTAGAACTACCCCCACATAGATGATGGCGAGTTGTTTCCTTCAGACTTAGTAGAGATCAGGACTTTTTCTCTGCCCTAAGACATGGTGTTTTGTCTTAATAGTATCCTGTTTACTTCTTCTGTTCTCCATTCTCTATCCCAGCATGAGGTTGTCTATACTGACAGTTAAGAGGCTTGCAGAGTTGATTCTATGGAATTATAGAGTTTTCTATCTTAGTCCCCGCTAGGTTTATATCCCTGAAAGGCTGTAGTCAGGCTGTTTTTTTTGGGTTTTATTTGGTTTTGTTTTGTCATAGGCTGACTAAATTTCTACAGCCTACAATCAGGATCTCCATAGCACTGGAAAGATGGGAAGGGACCAGGGTGATGTTATGTTTTTTGCAAGACTGTGTGTCAGTTCCTTAAGCCTGCTGGAATCAGTAGTGGGAGATGAGGGAGAGATGCAAAGTAAGCTCAGGGAGACATCAGTTCATTTTATTTAAAAAAAATTTTTTTAGATTCTAGGTGTTTTATATTATGAAAAAGCTATGGTTGCTTTATATTTGGTTCATAATTTCTGTTTTTGATTGGTTGTAGAGATGAGAAAAAATGTCCTTCATCTCATTGCCTTTTATTAACATCACAGTTTGGCAGGTGAAAGGTGAAATGAGCAAAGGTTCAAACTTCTGAGCACATCAATTTATTAAGTAATGTATGACAATCGCTCAACAAATCAGGTTTAGCTTCCTTCATTAATTTAGGGCTGAATTCCAAATAGGAAAAATACAGACTTTTATACATTAAAAACAATCAAATAAGAGCAATTAATGGGCAATGATACAATATTAGGTAATCTGACTTTTAATTGGAGGAAAGATTAGGGACTTTCCAGTTTGGGAGGGAGAGAGCTAATGGGTACAAGTTCCTGAATTCAGAAAAAGAGGTGTCCCTCTCTCTCAAGTATATGTAAATAATCACATGAATATGAAAACAATGGATTCATCAGTATGGGATCAACTTTTAGATAAAACACATGCCTTGCTTTAGGCCAGTGATTCCCAAAGTGGGCACCACCACCCCCTGGTGGGTGCTGCAGTGATCCAGGGGGGCAGTGATGGCCACAGATGAATTATCTTTCCTATTAATTGCTATTAAAATTAAAAAAATAATTTCCAGGGGGCTAAGTAATATTTTTTTCTGGAAAGGCGGCGGTAGGCTAAAAATGTTTGGGAACCACTGCTTTAGATGAACAGTTGGGAAAAAATTTCTTTCATCAATCTTTGGATCCTACCCAGTTTTTGGTCAGCACAAGCTGGGTCCTTAAGTTAAGAGTCTTGTTCCAGTGTCCCAGTCATGCAGGAATAGTTTCAAACAAAGCAAATCTCACAAGTGAATAAGGTTTTCTCACAGGACAGAAGGTGGACTACACACATAATTGAATAGAAAGAGAACTGAGATAGCTCCAGTTTTGAGCCATACTTGAAGTCAATCCAGTTTATTCAATTCTCCAATTAACTACTTGCTGTCCTAATCTCCTTAATTGATTGTGAGACACAGGAGACACTGGCACAGAGCCTCCTGTGTGTATTTGAGTTAAAGAAGTCACTGTGCTCTATGAGGAAAGCAGAATTACAGTTGCTCAAAAGAAATGTGAGGTGTTCTAATTTTGAGACATCTTCATCCCAAACATCCATATGGACTTATTGTGCCTGAACTATGGTATAACTTTCTGACCTTATATGACCTCTTCAGACATAGTTGGACAAATTGTAAATTAATCCTAATATAGTGATGTTGTTTTGGCCCTCTGAGCACAAAGGATAACAACCGACCATTTTTCCTCTGGTAACCAATAATAATCATAGTAATAAAAAGCAGCAATAATTAATATTTAAATATTTTTAATTTCACAAAGTCCTTTACAAATATAATTTCATTTAATCCTCACAACAACCTTGAGAAGTGCTATTCTTATCTTCATTTTACAAATAAGAAAATTAAAGCAAACATATGTTAAGTGACTTCCCCAGTATTATTCAGCATTTGTATCTAAGGCTAGACTTGAACTCAGGACTTCTTATTTTGAGGTTATCACTCTAGCCACTGTACTATCTAGTGAGCCTTTTCTCTTGTATTATAAACCACAACAACAAAAACTAAAAACAGGTAAGTAACAGAGTTGATGATGGCTGAGTCTGAGTAACATTTGTTCCCTCCAAGAAAGGGAGATAGGTGCCTTTTTCCCTGAGCTCTTCTTTGGGACAGGATTGGTTATTATAATGACCCAATATTGCCTCCATTTTAGTTTTCTTTTCACTTTCATTATTTTTGCTACCAAGTATAGTGCTTTCCTGGTTCTACTTGTTCATGCTGCATCAATTTATACACCTTCCCATGTTTCTCTGAATTTTTCACATTTGTTGTTCCGTATATATGGCAATTGAATTCTGAAAAACTTTCTCTTTTTTGAACAAATCAAGGATGGTTAAGGATTAGCATTCATGATGGAGGAAACAAAGTCTTTTAAACTTATTTCACCTAATGATAGTCCTAAATCCCTACATTTTATTATATCATTTCCCCTAAGGATTTTATTTACTTCCAAATGTCATTTTGAAGTTATATATCTCCAAGGTTTCTCATCAGCTTCTTCCCTCAAAACTCCATGGTGCCTGTTATGTTGAGTTGTAATAAAAAAGATGACAGGTTGGTGGTGGGGGCTGTGGAGAATTTGAGATTTTATTTTCAGCTTTGATGAACTCACCATTGCTTCAGAGAACACCAGGGCAGGTGGGATTGAAGACCCCAGCACCTTTCGCTTGGGACTTGTTTTGTTTATTAAGACATATTTAATCATCCTGAATGTGATAGTGTGTCTCAGTTGCTAGAAAGAAAGCTTCAAATCCTGTTTTTCTTTTTAACTTTGTGCATGGCAGATTCATTTCTAGGTTAATTTCCAGTGTTGTCTGAATAGCTAAGGCATCACTGTACTTATCTGACAGGGGAAAACATGTTTCTATGTCCTAGTTAATTCTAAATAGAAATCCAAACTGTGCCATTTGAATTCAATCCTGTATGGAAAATTGCCCCAGGACTTTAGAGTGACTTAGAATAATAATAATGATAATGAGCACTGAAGGAAATCATTCTGCCAAAGCAGGTAGGTATCATTTCCATAGTCTATCATTGGTAAAATTTATTTCTAACAATAAGAGGTTAAATAGCTTTCTCATATTCACATAGTATGTGTCAGAGGTAGGGTCTGAACTCAAGTCTTTATGGCTTTAAGGTTACTCTCCAGCAACTAGGCTATAATGCTTCTCTTAATACAATGATAATAAAATGATAATGAACTCATTCACTGATCAAAGATAGTGGACTTCTTTTTTCCCTTTTTAATTTGTTTTTATTATTTGTTTCCTTCTTCCTCTATCTTTTTTCCCCTTTTGTTTTTACTGCTTGTCTAGAAATTAGAATTCTTAAATCTGTGTTCAAAGGAAAAATCCTTTGTACTGGGAACAATTCTGAGTTTAGGTTAGGAGACTAATTAAAACTTTTACTAGTTACCAAACAGTGGGCATGTCAATTAAGTAACCCCTCTGAGGTTCAAATTCCTCATCTCTAAAAGGGGAAGAATGATATTTACACTATTTGTTTTTCATGTAGTAAGCCTTAAAGTGCCATTGAAATGTGAGCTCTGTTATTCCCTATAGAAGAGGTATGGTGGGTTGTTGCCATTTACACTTTTGGTGATATCTGATGTTACCCTGCAGAGATGAGCTGTCAAGTCAAGGTAATCAGGCCTGGTAACTGATGAGATCAGCCCAAGCACCACAGGTTTCATAACAAAACCTCAGGATGTCCCTTCACTGTGTATATTATTTATTTTACAGATGTTCACTGGAAAAGTAACAAGTTGCTCAGCTACTAAATGAATCAAGAATAAAACGTGGACCAGTCTACCCCCAGAAGACAATCTGGCATATGCTTTGTGACTTGAGGAACTTTGCTGCTTTTGCATCCTGGGAATTTGCCTGATCTGCTTTGTAGGTGAAATTCAGTTCTGAATTAAACCATAGAAATAACATATATCGGGACTCAACTGTTTTTCCCTCCCAGTCAGCAAATCATAGAACAATAGGATGCTGGGATAGACTGAACCTCCCTTAATGAACAAAGACAAATTTCTCATAAGAGAGGGAGAAAAGTTTTTGCGAAGGATTAAAATTGCATAGACTTCTGGGAAATTTCCTAGCTCAGAACAAACATGAAAATAATTTTTAAATGTTGTCTAAAAATCAATGTTATCATTCTTAACATTCTTAAGTCTAAAGATAAAGTTCTTCTACAAAGAGGAACAAAAATCAATCAATCAATCAATCAATCAACTGTTTATTAATATCATCTTGTGTGACAGGCACTGTGCTAAGATAGACTTAGACTGCATACTAACATCTATCTTAAGTCTGTGCCTTAATATAACATGAAGTGACTCAGCCTGCTCTGGAGAAAGAAAGAGGAAGGCATCTCAGTTAGAAAAGAGGAACAAAGCTACTTCTTCTGTTATAGGCACTAAAAAGTGAGGAGAGGTAATAAAAGGAAGGACAGGAGTCTTTTTCATCTCTATGACCTTCCCACAGCTTCTAGTGTAGTCAGTTCACATGTAATTACCTCCTTTGTTGCTAGACTTTATATTTGATATCCAAGTCTTTCTGAGAATTGGAGTAAGTGGCATATATATTTTATTCCAAGACAAGCTTTATGTCAATCAGATAGTCATTGAATGTGCTGGCCTATTTTAAAGGGCATCGATTTTGAATCTAGATGGCCCAAACTCCATCAGCAAATGAAGGCTGCCTCCTTCACCCAGTCTCAATAAGGATTCATGCTAGTTTCTGCAATACTGATTGATTTTTCTGAGACTGAGTTGGGGAAGAGGAAAGTATTATATTCCTTCCTGTTTTTCCCTCACTGTATGCCCCCCAAAAACATGTTTTGAAATACTGGCAAGAAATAAAATATCAATTACAATATTGTTAAGAGTCGCTTGGTACTTTGTACTTGAAGAGGACCAAAATGATATAACTAGGTCATGGTCAATACACAGTGTGTCCAACTGTGTCTGATCAAACCAATTCGAACTTAGAATTGTAGGCTCTCCTACAGACTAGGAAAAAATGGACTGCATGAACATTTGAGATGGAGATGTCTAAATTTGTGCATCTCACAATTCTTTTATGCTACTGCAGTTCTGTCCTCCTCATGAGCCTTTTTGATGCAGACATGCTATGCAGGACAGTCATATGCTAGTGTCTCCCCTGTCTCACCATCAACACTAAAGTTCTTCAGAGAGACCTTGATAGTGTCCTTGAATTGATTCTTCTACTCTCATATGAGTCCTTGCCTTGTGTAAGTTCTTCATAAAATAGTTTTTTAGGTGAATATGCATTTGGCTCTCAAACAATGTGGAGTTGTGATCTCTGCAGTAGAGAATGCATGCTTGATAGTTTACTTTGAGAAAGTACCTCAGTGTCTGCTAAGTTATCTTGCCAGGTGATCTTCAGAAACTTTCTAAGAAAATTTGAATGGAATTTTCCAGTTTCCTGGCATGGTACTGGTATACTGTCCAGGTTTCACAGGCACAACAATAATGAGGTCAGCACCACAATGGCTGTGTAGACCTTCAGTGTGGAAGGCAGTGCAATTAGCCTCTTCTTTCCCATACTTCTCTTTGAGCCTCCCAAACTCTGATATGGCTCTGGCAATGTGTGCATTAACCTAATCATCAGTGTGGACATTCCCAGAAAGTATACTGCCAAACTAAGTGAATTTATTTATAGAATTCAAAATTTCTCCATTTGTCATAATCAATAGTTCCACAAATTGTATGGTGCAGTGCTAGCTGGTGGAGTTTTCTTGGTGTTAATAGGCCAGAATTAGCACAAGTGGGAGATAATTGATTCATGCTCTGTTGCATTTCTTTCTCAGAGGCCACATTGGGTGTACAATCATCTGTGTACAGACAGTCATATACCGACTATCCTTCTACTTTACTCTTGATTTGGAGCCTTTTCAAATGAAATAATTTACCATCAGTGCAGTTACTGACCTTGATGCTGTTCTCTTCCTCATGGAAAGCATCTGACAACACTGTTGAAAAAATCATGCTAAAAAGCATGAGAGCAAACACACAGCACTTTTTCTCTCCACCAGAAACTGGGAAAGCAAAAGAACATTAACCACAACCAGAATCTGTAAAAGCATACTGTTATGGAGCTTTCATACTATATTGATGAACTTCTCTGGGCAACCAAAATTTCCCAAGATCTTCCATAAACCCTCATGACTGATGGTATCGAAGACTATGTTAAGATTGACAAAAGTTGTATATAGACTTCAGTTCTGTTCTTGGCATTTCTCCTGGTAATGTTGGGCAGCAAACACCATACAGACTATTCCTCCGATCTTTTTGAAGCCATGCTGGCTCTTCTAAGTGAAGGATCAGCCTGCTAAGAAGTATTCTGACAAGAGTCTTGCTAGCAATGATGAAGAGAGAGACTGTTGTGATTGCCATAGGACAATTTTTCATTTATAAAGGTGGACAATGGAGGTGTCCTTGATTTCTTAGGGGATAATCTCCTCTTGCCATATAACCCAGAAGATTTCAGTTAGCTTTTGTATGAGCAATGGACTCTCTGCTTTGTAAATCTCTGCTGGAATGGAATTAGCACTGGGGACTTTGACACATGAGAAACCTAATAGCATTAAAAATCTCTTCTTCAGTTGGAAGTTTGGCTGGAGAGGGGTTAATTTCAACTTGAGATATATGGTCAATGGATCAATGACTTCAGCATTAATTGATGACAATCTGTTGAGAACACTATGGAAGTTTTCAATGTGTTTCTCCGGATAATGTCCTCATCATCAGTCTGTCTCCACTGGCAATGAGTAATTGGGATATACCTTAGATGTCTCGCCCCCAAATAGCTTTCAGGGCATCATAGGAGTGCTTTGGGTTGTTACCATTAGTCTAAAACTGAATTTCATTTGCTTTATTATTGAGCTAAGAACCTTGAATCTCTCTGAGCATTTTTTGCACTTTAATTTTGATGTTTCATGTTACCTTCTTAGAGAAGAAAAAGCTATGAGGCTGGTAAATCCTATGGAGTTTTCATTTTTTATTAAGTAGTTCCTATATTTCCCCATAATTTTCATTAAACCAATCCTGATATTTGTGAATATTTAGGCCCAGATGAGTAAAAGTGATGCTGTACATCGAATCTCTGAAAATTACTCACTCCTTTTATGCTCCAATGTTGCCAACCATGTGTTTGCTCAGCTTTCCCTCTAAGTCAGCAACAAACTGCTCACGCACTAAGAAACTCTCTAATCTGTTGGCATTAAGTCTACTAGTTGACATCGTACATTAGGGCCACAGCTTTTGCTGAATGTGAATGTTTAGGTTAGTGAAGCTAAGTCTATGATCAGTAGAGCACTCTGTGCCATGCATCACCTTCATCTCTCTCATATCCTATGTATCTCTTCTCCTTACAATAACATAGCTTATTAAATGTTGTTTGTTTTGAGGGTGCATCTGCCCTGTTTTTAAGTAAATGAAAGACAGTGTTGGTGATGAGAAGGTCAGGAGACTCCCAAGTCTTCAGTAGTGACTGTTGCTATTGTTATTTCCAACTCCATTCCTTCCAAGTACTTCCTGCCATACTTGATAATCTGTGCTTATACTTGCATTAAAGTCACCCAGTATTACATGTTTGTCCTTTTTTGGCACTCTTGATGAGTGCTGGAACAAATTGTTCTCATCTACTTATTCTTCCAAGGGGAAGTTTTCACATTCTTGGAGTAGATATCTCTTTAACTCACCAAAGGGTTTGAGGTCTATTGGTTACCTTCAACACTGATGGTTTTACTGAGGTGTGGCCATTGTGCATGTATAACTTCTTGGAACCATAGGTGATAACTAGGTGGCAGGTGAACACTAAAGGAAGAAAGTAGCCCTGAAAAAAATGACCTTGGTTAGCCTTTATACCAGAAGTACTAGTCTGCCCTGAATATCCCATATATGTCATTGTTAAGAGTATCTAATCAGGGAGGCTCCTATTCACAGTCTTGATATAAGATTCCCCTATAACTGTTTAATAAATTCAGTATCTCATCAGCATCACTTTTAGATGGGCTTTTGTTTCCATGGAAGATTTCTAATAGCAAAGCTAATTTGGAGGAGATAAACATGTATTTCTTAGAATGTGAATCTCAAAAGTGGAATTTTTAGCATTTGGCTCTGGAATGGCTTCCTTGTTGAAAAATTCCCTTACTTTGGTGTATTCAGACTTTTCTGTGAAACCTGCAGAATGTTATCAACTTCATTTAGTACAATTAGAGCAAATTACCCCTTATGGATGGGCTTTAATTCATGAATTATTCAGTTTCTAATGAGCTTTCTTTAAATGAGTCAAGAGAATAGTGCTGCATTCCATTTACTTGTATCTTTGCCAGTCAATATAGCAAATTGCTGGTCATTTACTATAACCCTAGGCGGCTTTCAAATAGTCACTGGAGAACAGAGAAGAGAAAGAAACCTAGCATTATACTTAGCAAGGGCAATGAGGAGAGGGATTTTCTTGGTTAAATTTGAAAAACTTGCTTTCTTCTAGCATGGCATTCTTGAAACCTATTCTGCATCCCATGATTAAGACAATTGTTTTCCACTTTCAAAATAAAGAGCTTCTATATATATTAATTATAAGCAAAACCTCCACATATGTAATTCAGGAGGAATGTTTTCATAATCACTTTTATGTGACTGGACTTTTTAGTTGGTCACTTAAGATGATATTTGTGGTCATTTTGAGTTCTAAATTTAAGATGCTGTGATTAAAGAAGTTTCTTTGATTGGAGATGGTGGATCAGAGTAGGACAACGAAGAAAGAAACAAAAATAATGTTCTAGTACCATGGACAGCCTTTGAGAACTTATGGAATGAATAAATGAAAACACTTTTTAATTAAGCAGTTACTATATTCCAAACCAGAAAAATCAAGACCAAAAAAAAGGAAAGGAATAAAAGGAGGAAAGAAAGAAGACCAAATTGAGGTAAATAGCTCTTGATGAGAGTAGGGAACAGTTAGTAGATTGGTCTGGCTAGCATTTAGAGTATATGAAGTGTTATAAAGAGTTTTATTTAATTTCATTGTCTTGTTAAGAGCAAAGTTGTTATATAAGAGCAGAAGTTACTTAATCTAACTCTGTCTTTTTAAGAGCAGAATTGTTCTTAATCTCATGCTGTCTCTTTAAGAGCAGTTTTTTATAAGGACAGATTTCAGTTAAGAGACACTATTTTCTCTGTCTTCTTCGGGGAGCAGGGTTTCTGGGGATTTTGGTGTTGTTCTCTCTGACAATTTCTTTTGAGATTTTGGGATATAGATACCAATTTGAGAAAGAGTCTAGTTACTGAGGGCTTTTCTCCTCAGACCTTTGAGGGAAGAGATTTCTGTGCCAATGTCTGTGTGACAAGCAGTTTATAACTGACAATTAATAGAAGAATTACTTTAAGGAGTTTGTTATTGATTTAGTGTTTATTAGTTAGAAAACATAGCAAATTAGTTAGAGTAGATAAGTTAGGCCTGCTTTGCCAGGACAGAAGATTCTTAAATATAGGGTTTTTAGAGATTTTAGTATAGGATTTAGATTTTTAGACATAGTATAAGGATTAAGAGATCCTATTTCCTATTTTCTACCTCCTGTTTCCTATTCTTACTCTCTTCTGAATAAATAGATATCAGTGGTATACCAAACTGATCTCCACAACTTTTATCAGATTCCTATCAATATTTATTAACTATAACAGAAGGTTAATGTAAAAATGGAAACCAAGGCAAGAATTATGTTTTTTGTGAGAGTTTTAAATGCTAGCTAAGTATTTAAAAGTAGCTAAGACTAAAGATTGCAGAAAAAAAGAGTGATTCCTATATCAATGAAATAGTAGGTTTAGTTCATATTTCTCTATCTCTTCATGAAAGATGAGAAGAGAAGTAATGGAAGCAGAAGTATCACCATGTTTTCATATCATGATTGTTCAACCTTCATGAGTTTTGTTGATAATTTATTTGATTGTTTTGTATCCTGAAACAATCAAACACAGAATTCTCAGTGGTCACATGGAAACAATTGCTTCCTTTTCATGGCTTTCTTAAAGATAGGTAAGAGAATCACATAAAGAAAAAAAGTAATTTCTCATGATTTTTAGTGAAATTGAGGAGAAAAAAGCTTTGCTCCAACATCAAATATTTTATTTCTCTACCTGAACCTTAAGAATAAGTTTTGAGCAGCTATTTCTTTGTGAATGGAGTTTAATTAGCAGCTTGTAATTTCCTGGTAGAGAGCAGAGTTCAATGGAAAGTAGCATAGATTCTGCAATAAGGCACACTGGATTTCTAACACCTAACTCAAAGAAACAATCTTTCTGTGGTCCTTTAGAAGTACTCACTGGTCTCATTTGTACACAATTGCATTCCTAGCTAATTGGATCTGTGCTTCTGTGTTTGTCAAGTTTTCCCAGGGAGGGTCCTCATAAAGGGGATGCAAAATTAAAAATAAATAAAAATGGAAGGAGGAAATGAAAGAATACTTTAAAAGAATTAATTAAATCACAAAAAAATGCCTTTGAGAAGCAGAACAGGTAATGTGTTTTAATTACATGTATTAATAGAGCAGTAAATATTACAGCCACTCCCTTAGGCATTTATCTTGGGAGATGCTAAAGGGAATTCCACAAGTGGTAGCATTATCCACTTGTTAGGGGTGAGTTCTGGGAAATGAGCTAATTGGGACATAATTTACTCTTTGTGCTCCCTGCTATTTTAGTCCTGGACCTCTACTAAGTTCAACAAGCATTTATTCAATGCTGATAAGGCACCTAAAATAGTATGTTAGATGTATCACCTGTCTTTAAAAATAGCTAACATTTACATAATATTTTAAAGACTTAAATGTTTTAAGTTTTAACATCAGAGAAGTCAACCTAGTAGATATTATTTTTATATATTATGTATAGATATGATAAAGAAACTTAGAGAAATTAAGTGACTTATCCAGTATCACACAGCTAGTGTCAGAGACAGAATTCACACTCAGATATTCTTGATTCCAAGTACATCTTTCTCCTTCACCTAATTGTCTTTAAATTATTTATTCATTCAGCAAATGAATAATTTGTAAATACTTATAATGTGCCAGGCATTGTGTTAAGTGCTGGGAATACAAAAGAAAGACAAACAGTTCCAGCTTCCAAGGACTATACATTCTAATAAGGGAGACTAAAATAGTTAAATATAATCAAGTACATTCAAGATATGATTATATACAGGATATAGGAAGAGATTCTGAAAAGAAAAAGCATTAACAGCTAGGGAGACCTAGAAAAGCTTCATGAAGAAGATATAATTTTAAATGAAACTTGAATGAAGAAGCTGAGGAAATGAGGAGGCAGAGTTGAGAAGGGGAAGTGAATTCTGAGGATGGAGGACAACTAAAACAAAAACATTAAGAGGAAAGGAGTATTGTCTTGCAGAAAGATCAAGCAGGGCAATATGGTGGGAATTAAGATGTAAGAAGGTTGGATAGGTAGGAAGGGGTTATGAATCCCTTATTATTTTATGATTATGAAGATTATGAAGGTTTAGACTCCAGAAGAATTTACATTCTCCTGAAGGTTAAAGGGAGCTACAGGAGTTCACTGAGTAGGAAGGTAGCATAGAAAGATTAATGCTTTAGAAAAATTATTTTAGTAGATGAGTGGATTAGGAAATAGTGTGGAGAAATGCCTGAGGCAAACAGTTAGAAGCATATTGCAAAAGTAAAATATCTTAGTGATAGCAAAAGTGGAAGGGGGAAAAACTAGAATTGTTGGCTGTATGAGCAGAGAGAAAGAAACTTATATATAAGATGTTGTAAAGGCATATGACAAGATTTGACAATAAATTCTATATGTGGGGTAAATGAAGACTCAAAGATTATGTGGAGATTGTAAGACTGAATACAATAAGGAAGTTTAGAAGTAGAGGGGTATTATATTGGAAAGATAATGAGTTCTATTTTGGAACAGTTGAGTATTTTTATTATATAAATTTTATTTTTCCATATTACATGGCAATACAATTCTTAAAATTCAGTTTCTTATATGGTTCAATCCATGCTGTTTCTCTCCCTTCCATCCCAAACTCCCCTCCTTGGAAGGCAGATAATATAATATAGCTTGTACACATATATTTTCAGATAATATGTATTGCCATTTTATCATGTTGTGAATGAAGTCACATATTGCTTGCTTATAAAAATTCATGGAGGAAATAAAGTAAAGAATGGTATGTTTTGATTTGCATTCAGATTTTGTCTGTTTATTTTATGGTGGTGGAAATGCTTTTTTGGTCATTATTCTCTTAGAATTTGTCCTGGATCCTTTCTTTGTTGATTATATTTAAGTCATTCGCAGTTGATTATCATATATTATTATTGTTACTATGTCCAGTGTTCTCCTGGTTTTGCTCACTTCACTTTACATCATTTCATGTAAATCTTAGCAAAATTTTTTGTGATCATCTTGTATATCATTTCTTATGGCACAATAGTACACTATTATAAGCATATACCACAACTTGTTCAGTCATTCCCCAATTGATGGACATACTTTCAGTTTCTAGTTCTTTGCCATCACAAAAAGAGCTGCTCATAAATGTTTTTGTATAGGCAGGTTCCTTTCCCCAGATCTAGTAGTGATATAGCTGGATCAAATAGTTTGCTTTAATTTGCATTCCTTTAATAGTGATTTGGAGCATCTTTTTATATAACCAAGGATGATTTAAATTTATTTGAGAATTGTCTGTTCATATCCTTTGACTCTTTGTCAATTTATATATGTTTTATATTCTTATGGATTTAATTCATTTCTTTATATATTTGGGAAATGATATTTTTGCCAGAGAGACTTGCTAAAAATATTTTTCTCCAGTTTGTTGCTTGCCTTATAATATTGGTTGCATTGCTTTTGTTTATGCAGTGACATATCATCGTTCAGCCTAAATTCTTCCTTTATCCATACATCTGAAAGGTAAACTATTCTGTGCTACCCTAATTTGTTTATGGTATTGCCCTTTATTGCTATATCTTGTTTCCATTTTGACTTTACCTTGGTACATGACATAAGGGGTTGATTTATGCTTAATTTCTACTATACTGTTTTCTAGTTTTCCCATCAATTTTTTTGTCAGATTGTGAGTTCTCCTTCCAGAAGTTTGGATTTTTAGGTTTGATAAACACTAGATTGTAACGGTCATTTACCATTGTATGTTGAGTGCCTAGTCTATTCCACTAGTCCTCCACTCTATTTTTTGGGCAGTACCAGATTGTTTTTTTAAATTTATATATATATTATTCATATATTTGTTTATTTTTATTCATTCATTCGTTTGTATATTTGTTTTAAAACCCCTTACCTTCTATCTTAGAATCAGTACTGTGCATTGGTTCCAAGGCAAAAGTGCAGTAAGGGCTAAGCAATGGGAATTAAGTGACTTGCTCAAGGTCATACAGCTAGGAAGTATCTGGGGCCAGATTTGAACCAAGTATATAAGCACATTGAAAGGAAATTCTTGGTTCTCTGTGATTTCACACCTTACTTGATGCTAGGTGAGAACAAGCCAGAAATTTAAGAGTTCACACACTCAGAAAGGTGTGGTTCCAAAGTTGAAGACTCAGACAATTTGGAAACTGTGACTGGCCCCCATGAAAAGGGGCAGGGACAGGAAACCATCATAAAAGTCATGAAATCCCTGAGGAGGGAGGCTGGTGAAAAGGTCCAGTGAAGGAAGCTAGTAGAGAGTGAACTTCAAGAACAGAATCACTCCAAGAAGGAAGTTGGCTTCAAGAAGAAGGTTGGCTCAAAGAAGAAAGTCAGCCTCAGGAGTCACCTTCAACTCCAGGCATTGTCTTGGGTGAGTGGATAGCTGGTTTTCCCTTCCTGTCGTCTGGAAACAGTTTAATTCTGATTGAAGGTTAACAAGTCCTGGTTGAGCCAAGCACTCTACTCCAAAAAAAAGCGACTTCTGATTGGACAAACTGTCCTTACCTGCCTTCCTTCCCTCTAGTTGGACTCTCGGCCTCATCCTCAGACCTCAGAGTGAGCTCCGGTTCTGGATGATTATAGCCATAGAGATGGAGCAAAGCTTTGCCTGTGGCCTGGCACTGGTCACAGGAGCGGGCCAAGGTGGGGCCAGAGCTGGGTTGGGACTGGGGCTGGAGTTGGGGCCAGGGCAGAGGTAGGGGGGAAGTGGGAGCCGAACAGGCAAGAACATGGGGACCTGGACCCATCCCGTAAGCTTCTCTGGGCACTACAGGCATTGGGAGGGACACTGCCAAGGTGCTGTTTGTCAGCTGAGCCCAAGTGGTAGCAGTAAGCCAGACCCAGGAGGACCTGACCAGCCTGGCCCAGGAGGTAACTGGGATCTCTGGGCCCCGCAGTCCCATCCAGCTCCAGCTCCAGCCTCTAGTACCAGATTGTTTTGATGGTTTCTACTTTATAAAATCATTTGAGATCTGGGATAGCTAAGCCACCTTCCTTCATATTTAAAAGAAGAAAACCAATTCCCTTGATGATAATCTCAGTTTTTTCTTTTGTTCTTCCAGATGAATTTTGTTATTATTTTTTCTAGCTCTATGAGAGAATTTTTGGGTAGTTTGATTGATATTGCACTGAATAAGTAAATTAACTTAGAAGGAATTAGCATTTTTATTTTATTGGCAATTTCTCCAATTGTTTATATCTGACTTTATTTGTGTTAAGTGTTTGGTAGCTGTTGGATAAATTGAATTTTGAGATGCCTACTCATGACATCCAGATTGAGATAAGCAACAGGAGATGTGTGACTACTGTATCTTAGGAGAAACTAGGACTCTCTCTTGATTCATATCTGTATTATCCATATCTGTATGTATATCTATGTGTTATATATGCATGCCTTTTCAACAGATAGAAAAATAGAAAGATCTGGGAATCATTCACATAGAGATGATATCTGAACCCATAGGAGTTAATGAGAAAACCAAGTGAAATAGCCATTTGTAGGGATTGGTAATTTAAACACAAGTCAAATCTTAGAAGCTATCTGTTTTTGTATGGCCTATGAGCTAATAATGTTTTTCATTGTATTTAAAATTATAAAGAAAAGTTTTATTTTTCAGGTACAAAAATGGGTGGCAGCCAGCATTTGGTCTGAAGTACGTATTTTACCAGCCTCAGGTACAGAGCAAAAAAAGAATGTGTCCTAGGACTGAGTTGTGGGGAATCAAGTAGTAAAGGTCATAGCATAGATTTAAAAAAAAACACTGCAAAAAGGGATGGGAAGAATCAGATAAAAAAAAATAAAAGGGGGCATCTGGGTATCTCAGTAGATTGAGAGCCAGGCCTAGAGAAAGGAGATCCTAGGTTCAAATTTGATCTCAGACACTTTCCAGCTGTGTGACCCTGGGCAAGTCACTTGACCCTATTGCCTACCCTTACTACTCTTCTGCCTTGAAGCCAATACACAGTAATGACTCCAAGACAGAAGGTAAGGGTTTTAATAAAAAAAATAAGAAAACCAAAAGTGAGCATTATCATTAAAATTTAGAGTGGAAAGGGTAACTAGAAGGGAAAATGATAAAAATGCTGCAGAAGTAATTTTTTGACAACTAAAGATTACTGAAAACTGGAGAGTAAGGTTTCAGTTGAATGGTGATATTGGAGCATAGACAACTTCTCATAGCAGAGAAAAAGCATGAGCACTTGAAACAGAGAGCATGACATGACAATCTGGGAAGGTGTTTCAGAATATATATTAGAAATAATACATACTATAGGAGATCAGGGAAAAGAGGAATTACTTTGGATTAAGGCTTTTGGGAAGACTCTATGAAAGAGAAGGGCCAACTAGGTGGTACAGTGCATAGAACCCTGGGCCTAGAGTTAGGAAGACCTGAGTTCAAATGTTGAATCAGATACTTATTAGCTGAATGACCCTGAGCAAGTCACTCGAGCCTGTTTGCTTCAGTTTCCTCATATGTAAAAGAATGGGGAGAAGAAAATGGCAAACCAAAAAATACTTTTGCCAAGAAAACCCCAAAATGGGGTCATGAAGAGTTAGAGAGGACAATAACAAAAACAACAATGAAGAAGGTGAGATTTGAGTTGAGCCATAAAGGATGGATAACAGCTGGAGAGGTGAAAAGGATAAGTGCGGAACACGCAGGGAAGGAAACTGGTAAAGGCTTGTGGCTGCCTCGTTACAGGTTAATTATTCTGTTCCGCTCATTATTGCAGCTAGGAGTCATATGCCCTATTTGTATTCCTTCTGTGCTCCTGTAGTCTACAATCAGGTCAACTTTATTCTGGAGCAAGAACAGAATCCACATCTAATTGCAAGGGTCTCCCGACTTCTAATTGCTAGAATCTGAAACCTCTGGCGTAGGGATACCCAAGGGAAGAGAGAAAGGCACAGAATGTGTTTTAAGTACTGTAGCCTTCATTGGCCTGTGATATCAACTCATCATGGCCCCAGTCCCTTAGTAGCTTATAGTGCCGGCCATGGAAGGAGACTGTTCTGAGGGTCACGCGCAATAAAGGGGTAACAAAGCCCCAGACACACAAAGAAAGTCAAGGAGGTAACTGGACTCCGTCCTTTTGCACTGTTTAGTGTCAGGAGTTGGAGTCAAGAGGGAAAGAGAATAGACAACCGTATACTAAAAGCTTTAGTCCAAGGAGCTGTCCAGGATTCTTTGGGCTTACTGAAGAGCGCTGATGAATAATTTCAGGTCTGGTGTTAGAGGCTGAATGACTCTTCTGAGATTAGTGAAACCGGGAACTGTCAACTGAGAGCTCGTGCTTGTGGTCGGAATGATTGAGTCGATTGAGATGATATTGTGAGGAGATTCTAGTGGCTCAGGGGGAGGGAGAGCTGTCAGCTAAGTATTGAGACACGGCAGTTGAGTAGTGGCTGAGATTGCGGAAGGACGGAGATGGTGAGGTAGGGAGTCAATTTAACATGAGGGTGATTTCTGTGAGTGCATGTGGGTGAGTAAAAGAATGAATAAGTACTAGAGGCAGTGTGGAGCTGGTGAACCTTAGGCTGAGCTGGTGTACACTTTAGTTCCACTGAGCGATAGCAACTGGACTTGCAATTTCAGTGATATTGGGTAATGCTAAGATCTAAAAATTCCTACTAATGCAGGACAGCAGTGTCTGTGCACTGTACTAAAGAATTACCTAGAACTGTGTTGTCAAATTCAAATAGAAAGGGGGCCACTAATTTATACATAAATTCTACTACATGCAATATTGCAGTTTAAAAATGTAATGTTATCTGTTTTATTGGATTTTTACTTATTTTGTTAAAAGTTTCCCCAATAACATTTTCATCTGGTCCAGGCGGCAGTCATGTGTGTTTCAGCTCCCATTCATATTTGACACTTCCGGCCTAGAGAATCAAGAGATTAAAGTTCTTTAAAGCATGTGTCCAGCATATATCAGGGCAGAACTCAAATCCAGGTTTCCTGATTCCAGAGTCAGTTCTCTGTCCACTGCACCATACTATCACTCATTGTCAGTGTAAACATCAATAAAAAGAGCTGAGACAAAAGACTATAAGTTAGATTTTATCTTGTACAGCACATTTGAATTATGTCTAGTTCTTCTGAGTTGAGGCTTGGATTTGTTGTTCAGTCATTTCATGTGTGACTGATTCTTTATGACCCCATTTCAAACTTTTCTTGGCAAATAAAATGGAATAGTTTGTCATTTCTTTTTCCAGCTCATTTTAAAGATGAGGAAACTGAGGCAAACAATGTTAAGTAACTCATCCAGGATCATACAGCCAGTGTGTGTCTGAGGCTGACTTTAAATTCAGATCCTCTTGACTTCAGGTCCAGCATTGTAACCACTGTGCCATCTAACTGCCCTGAGGCATGGGCAGAGTGTCCAAAAACTGTGACTAGAGCAATAGAAATAGTTTAATGACAGCACTAGCATATAAGGGGATCTTGTTCCTTCTGTCAGTTTGGATGAAGGCAGGGAGATAGCGTAGCAGCAGCAGCTAAACAGTTTCCTCTGTGAAACTTTTTAGGTCAATTTGTCTCTGACCTCCCCTCTGGGTACAAATAGAAAGATGAGATTTAAAGAGAGGACAATGGAGCCATCTAAGTAAACTGTAGGAAAGGAGTACAGCTCCAGCTTTCAGTTCTCTTTGCCTATTGAATGTGTCATTTCTGGATTTTAAGAGACTAGACTTGAAGTAACAAAGGAGTGAACATGTACAGAGAGAGAGCTAGTCTTTGTACTTGAAAGTGTTGTAGTTTGGTCCAAGAAGCTTAGAAAGAGGGGGTGAGTTGGGAGTGAGAGAATTGCAATGTTTGCTCTGTAAGTCATTCTCTCAACCTCACCTTAGACCAGCGGGCTTTGTGCCTAAAGGGCAGCTGCTTCTTTTCCCCTCAAAACTATAGAGTAATCCCTGGGCAGCCGGGGAGGGAGGAGGATACCTCTCCAATGCTATTGTCACAAGTCCCTGTGAGTTGCTTCCATCCATGATTTCTAGTTGATATCAATTAGCCATCTAAAACCTATTTGGCTTTTATAAAAGTGTATTTATTAAGGTGGTATAGTTGCTACAAAACATCCCTTCCCACCAAGCATTCAAAACACTTTCATTTCAGTACCCAGAGGCCAGGGGAAAACAAACTCATATTTGAAGAGCACTCATGGCAAAGGGATATTTCACAGATTATGGTTTTGGAAGAAGCCCTTTCCCCCCTTTCATTGAGTGTTTAAAGTTCCCATTAAGCATCATGTAGCTTCTCTGCTGGGCTCTTTGTTGAGCCTTGAAACTTCCTTTCTTTCTAGAATGCTGACAAGAAATTTTGCATTTTGTCCTTCCCTTAGACACCCATTATTCTTTCTCAGAGGCTTGACTGGAAGCTTCCAGAGGAAGATTCTAGATGCTTACATTTCTATTTCCAAATTAGTTTGCCGAGTTTATATAAGCTCCAAAGGGTACGACTAAGTCATCCAACCAAGAAAGACTTCTCACTGCACTTCTCGGAATGATTAATTCATGCAATGAAGGTATTCAGGCTTTTTTTCATATCTATGAACAACTGAGATATATTCTCAAGGGAAAAAGGACAATCTTGTTACTTTCAGTGTGATGGGTAATTTATTGACTGACTCGATACATGGAACTGGTGATTTATGCACGTCATTGTAAAGAATATTGAGAGTAATTTCAGGAAGTATCCATGCAAAGTGAATGAGTTAGTATATACCAAGACACATGTGTAATTCTCAACCTCAGTTACGCATGGAAAGATTATCTTTCTAAGCCCTAGTCCTTTTGTTTGTCTCCCTCAACCCTTCAATGGCAAAAATATCAGGAAAAAATGATGGAAATACAAATTTGATTTTATCCTGCATAACACATTTAAATTATAAATTGTTTAAACTCCTCCTAGTTTTCTTTTGGGAAGTTATGCTGATTTAGATCACAGAGGGACTGACAATGGGATAACCCACAGCCACAAAGAAGCGTCACTTGTCTCTCTTTTTCTTCACTCACTGCTTCATTATTAGAGGCCAGTTTCAGAATTACTGGTCCAGAGGCATGGCTAAACTTTTACAAAATGGAGATATTCAGCTTGGAAGAATAGAAGATGATGGTGTGGTTCTTTTAGGGCCACTGGAGGCAGCAGATGACTTCTTGGCCCCTGGACTGTTTTACAGAGAAGATCAGAGCATTAAACAAAGTTCTGCAGATGAACCTGAGAATTAAATATCTTATCTTTCATTACTGGACTTTCAATATTCTTTTGACTCATTGTAGTCACAAAAGGAAATGTAACTGTGCAATGAAAGTAGTCTTTTTTGCCATTTAATATTGATTCATTTAATGAGTGATTGTCAGACCTCTTGCAACACTGGAATTTCTAAACTTTTATATACTTTCTAAAAGCTATGGGGATGAAAGGACACATGTGGCCTAGGCCACGTCATTTTGGTACTATAAATCTGCAAATGCTGACAGAGTTCATTGAAAGAAACTAACTGCTTTGCTTTCTGAGAGTTGCTGATGCCTCTCAGATTTAAAAATGAAAACTATGTGAAGCTGTTAATTTCCACTCCCATCCTAGAAACGGATCCATATTTCTAATCAGACTGAATTGATGTACTAGAGATGAGCTACACAATTAGCTACTTCTATCACCAGTGGGAGATCAGTAACTTCATGCAATATGTTTGTTCACTGTCGTTTTTCTTATCCCCTGCAGCTAAACAGAATAGTATCATAATTCATTTTCCCCCAGTACGTGTCTTTCCTCAGGGGTCTTTGTTTTTCTTTTAATGCTCTAGCTTTAACAAGATGCACTCACTGTTCGTTTCCACTAACTACTAGGTCAAGCACCTGCCACATAATAATTTCTGCCATTGTTTCTGTTCCCATTTTTTCTCTTTGGTTTGAGATAGGCTTGGGACTCAGAATCTCAAGTCTGAGTCTATTCTTTCAACAGGTCTTGCATTTTCTAGACCCTTTTCCAAAATCAATCATAAAGCTGAACAGAACCCTGCCTAGGAGTATTTTGGGTCCTGAAAAGAACCACACTATGTATCCCCTTTCCCTACTTCAAACTTTTATCTGGGTGAAGGTTAGTGAAATGAATATTAAGGTCATTTTCTACTCAAAAGTCAAAGTAATGGCAAAAGTCACAACATGTTGAAATTGGCATGGATCTTAAAGATCTTATCCTCTATTTTATAGATAACGAGACTGATGTCCAAAGAGGTGAAACGCCTTGTTCATGATGACACAGTTAAGTTGGGTAGAAATACTGGACTTCCTGAACTCAGGAAGAGTTGGTTTGAATCTTATCTCAGAAACCCACTTGCTATGCAATCCTGAGCAAGTCATTTATGCTCTGTGGGTTTCAGTGACCCTAGCTATAAAATGGGGATGCTAGTAACACCTATCCCACAGGATTGTGGTGATATTCAGATGGGTCAAATTATGGAATTCATTTTGTTAATTCTTGTGGTAAAGATTATTATTAGTTCTAGAGTTATGAAGAGAATTTAGTACTCCTGACTGCCCTATTTCCAATAAATAACATTGTCCTAGAGAATTATAAATACATCTTGTAGAATACGCATCGAGGGGTAGTTCCCTGTACTTTGCCTTAATGGTAGTTGCAGGGGGGTGCCAAGCCTAAGGCTTTTTTTTTTTTGGTTGATCTGTCTTATTCTCTTTCATAGATTAGTTCCCTGAGCTACGCGCCAATAATGCAGTGATAAAATGGTTTGCACAGCATAGGGCCTAGGGTAATTACTCCAATTTTCTATACCCTAGGGATATCTCTACTACAATGAATATTATTGTTATTTAATGAAAATCTTATTGCATATGATTGGTATGGTTTAATTAGCACCAATATAGTTCCATCTGAACACTAAATATTAGCTTCCTATGGATTTCATCTTTAAATACCTAGTATATATTGTTCATTTAGTGTACTAAAATTAGAATTATAATGTGGAGATACAGAAATGACTAAAATGTCCTTTGCAAATTCAGTACAATTCCCCAGTTATCTATTTTGAAACTACCATGAATTAGACTCTGAGTTAAATTCAGAGTCTAGATAAAACCTAGGTCCCTGCCCTCATGGAATTTATAGTCTAGTAGTCTATAGTTCACACGTCAATACTTTGAGTTGATGATTTTGTCAAGAAAACAAGTGGTCTAGTCATACCCGAGAATGAGAGACAGAGGGACATGTCACAATGTATGAGATAATATTAAACAGTGTGACATAATTGATGAGCTTGACGCCAAATAGTCACAGTTTCAAAGTTGGTCTCTACTGGCTATATCATCTTGGGCAAGTCATTTAACCAAGACCGCAAGTTGCAGAGAAGATGCCAGCTTCTATTTGTAGGTGTTTCCTTATCTGGAAATCTCTTACAGCAGCTCCAGTCCCTATTCATCTTCTCTGAAAACTGGAGATTTTATATAGATACCAAGTTTTCCATGTTACTTTATCGTAAATTTTTAATTGCTCCAGTTATGCACTCTTGCACACCTTTCTTTCGGTTCTGCAGTTTCCCAGGATTTTTTTTTTGCCTTTTTAAAAATTTGGTTCCTATTCTCCCTCTGCCCCTACCTCACCCACCCATCAGAAGCTATACAAAGATGTGTTGTGACTATTAGTTTGAAGATAGGAAGATCTAAAGATTAGGACTTTCCTAAGACTTCTAGACAAAATGTATCTTTTTCAGTCTGTTGAGTGGTACTCTGAGGGGCAAAACAAAAATAATTTGTAGACAAAAATGTGTAACCACTGTGATCACATCACGAATAAAGCATCCTATATGTTTCAGAATAAAAAGGAATCTCAGAAATCACATTGTCCGACTCCTTCATTGTCCTTCCTTGTCTCCTCACAATTGCTTTCCATTCTAGAAAAGGTGGTGGTGAGGAGACTGAGGTAAACCTCCTAGAGGACTAGACTGTAAGAGAAATCAGAAGGGTAGGACTAGTAACCCTCAGCCTTATTTAAAAGCCAAAGGATCTTCCTGCTTTCTGAATGTGACAAGCTATTTGCACACCTTAAAGATATTGTAACTGCTTCTGATTATTCTTCCTTTGGAACAAAACTCGGGATTCTTTCCCCTGATTTTATGTTCTCTTATGTCATAATTATTTACTGTACATAATTACTGCAGATAAACACTTTGTTCCTGACCTTTTTAGAGGATATTTAAAAAACTCAAGGTCTACCTCCTTTCTGAAGGATATCATAAAATCACTGGATCATGGGTGAAGAATAGGAAGGGGCTAAATCTGTCTGGTCTAACCTTGTTATTATACAGATGAGGAAACAGAGGTCCAGAAAAGTTGGATGAGTTTCCCAGAGTCACATAGGTAGGAAGAACCAAAACATAATTAAGATGTAGGTTATCTGACTCTGTGTCTACCATTTTTCTCTTCACTGTGACCATGTGCCTCTAAAAAGAGATCTCCCTTCAAGTCCTGTTTTGTTGCTGCTGCATTTGGTTACTTTGCCTCGCCCCAGGTCCATGCTATTGTGCAATGTAAGACCTCAGAAAGCATTATGGAATATTCTCAGGTTTCTTAAGCCCCTTCCTTCCTTACCCAAATTCCTGGTTCTAAGGATATTTAATTTTCAGAAGAGGATTAGATAGTAAGGTCCTTGAAGAAAGAGATTATCTTTTGCCTGTTTTTGTATTATCAGTGCTTAGCACAATGCCTGGAAGATAGTAGGTGTAAATAAATGTTTATTAATTGATAGATTGCCTTCCAAAGGGCTAAGTGAAGAAGTACTGGTTGATTTCTCAGTCTAGTCTAGTCTTTTCAGTGTAAGATTGCAGTGGCAAAGCTAGGACTAGAACAAGGGTCTCTTGACTTGAGGCTTTTTACCACATAATGTTGCCTATCTATTTATAAAATGATTCTGCTCCAAGCTAAGTGAGATTTAGAATCCTGCTCTTGGGAAGATTGCAAAGCTATTACTAGAAACAGCCTCAAATGGACATGTACTGTCTATGAAGGCAAAACTCCCTGCTTGGTAATTTAAATGTTAATTCCCTGGAACCTTTCCAGGGAGTTTGGAGATTAGACTGCAGTCAAAGAGCTCCATCTATTCTAGGAAAACCCCAGACTCAGTTGTTAGTTAAGTAGAGCTTTTTAGACCATGCAAAGAGAAGATTAGGGACCTTGAAAAGATGGCTCATGGAAGACCAATCATCCTTTCATTTCACATCAATAGCAATATTTCCCCTTTCCTCTCTAGAGCATAAGAAGAGCTAGTACGCTGTTGATCCAATTTTATTTATTACTTTAGAGAAAACTTTATGCCTTTACTTGGAAGGAAGAGTCATGTCTGAAGCCAGTTGTAGCAAGGACAGGTACTGAGCACTCTTTCTCAATAAGCATATATGCTGAGACACCAAGCGACATGAGCTAAGCAATCTTTTCTACTGTTGGGGAGGGAGTTCAGCATCCACCAAGCAACTCTATCTATCTTGGGAATACATACTGCAAGCCACCCAGATTAAGACTGAAAATAATAGAAAATATGTATTTAAAAAATTTTTACTTTACCCAAAGTAAAAAAAAATGAGAATTGGGAAACAATTATTTTTTTATCTTATTGATTGGCTTCATGTCCTTAGTACTGATAGGGCTACTAATTATTTTCATTTTCTAATTTCAGATACTGATAAAAATTCAGAAATGGCAATGAACTTTAGTCTTGCTTTTGCTCCTAACTTCTCTATTTTCTGATTTTCTTTTTAAAAATATTACTTAAGCTTAAAGAAAAAATCAGATTCATTCCAAGACTATGTTTCATCTTTCCCATACTGTCCTACCCCTAGGGAGTCTTCTCTTATAACAAAGAAAAAATGATGCAGTCAAAATTTATTAACTAAAGCTAAGACATATGCACCATTCCATAACCATAATCCTTTCCCACTTCTCCAATGACAGGAGGGAGTTACATTTTTTTATCCCTTCTATGGTGGCTATGATTTTGGTCTCATCAGTTCTTATTTGAAACTCTTCCCTCCCATTCTCATGAAAACAAAATACAGTATTCTTCTCCCCCTTCTCTTGTATTTTTTTTGCTAATGGCCACTGGATAAAATTAATTTTTTAACCATACAATATTATTCAGACAAGAATCTTTGTTGTAAGTCCCTCTTCTAACCCTAGAAAAAATGAGTGAATGATTTTTTTTTATTTTTAGAGAAGTTAGGTTAGTCAGAATAGGAAAACAAATTTTAATTATGCAAAAACTACCTTTCTGAAGTCTTTTTGAGTTATCATATTTCTATTTATCATGTACCATTTAAACAAATATTTCATTTCCATAGCTGTGGGATTTCACTCTGCCTTGAACTTAAAAAACAGAGTATTTGAGAAAGAAACAGATCATGTTGTCAGTTTGACATTCTTCCCCTCCAACTTCTTACCCCATCTGAATGCTTAAAGATACATAAATATGTATCCCAAAGGTCTATTTACTCATCCTACATGCTAGACAAGTTTATGGCACTAAGATTTGACATTTCTTATTTAAACACATACTATTGACATATGCTATTGTTTGACTTTTCAGCTGGTTAATGAACAAATAATCCAAATTGTAAAAAGGTCACCAGATTGGACTTAAAATTTCTCAGAAACACTGAGAATCTTGAGCGCTTTTAACAATGTTTTAAAGATTTTTTTTTGCCATTATAGTAAAATTAACAATAACAACTAGGAATTATACAGTATTTTAAATTTTGCAAAGCTCTTTTGAAATATTAACTCTTTTTGCCTCCACAATAATTCTGGGATGTAGATGTTATTATTATCCCCATTTTACAGATCAGAAAACTGAGGCAGGGGTTGACAGTTGCTCAGGGTCACATGACTAGGAAATGTTAGAGGCTGGACTTGAAATTCAGGTCTGCTTGACACCAGTAGTATCCATTGAGCCACCCAGCTATACCTGCTTGCCCATGACTAGTTGCTTATTTGGTTTGGGAAAGATGAAATCAATTAAATAAATAATAGTAACAGCATTTATATAGTACTTTAAGCTTGCAAATTGCTTGATAAATATCTTATTTTGTTCTCCCAACAACTCTGAAGGGTAGGTGCTATGATTTATCCTCATTTTACAGAAGAAGATATTGAGGCAGATGGAGAGTGATCACAAAGTTAGTACATGTAAGAGGTAGGGTTGGAATTCAGGTTTTCTTAATTACAAGTCTAGCCCTCTAGCCCAGGGATCGGCAACCTTTTTGGCTGTGAAAGCCATAAACATCACATTTTTTAAAATGTAATTTCATGAGAACCGTGCAGTGCTCACAGTGCGCCCTCCTGTAACAGCGCCTGAAAAAAAAATTGACTTTATGGCTCCTGCAGAAAGAGCCATATCTGGCCCTTGAAAGAGCCAGATATGGCTCGAGAGCCATACGTTGCCAACCCCTGCTCTAGCCATTGTGCCACTTTAATACAGTAAAAAGTTTACAGTCAAATAGGGTTTCTTGGTAAGAAAGAACCTCAAACCCCATTAGAGAGCAGCTTAATTATTATCTTTTAAATATATGTATATATAGGTATCTGTATATATATGAATTGATGAGGAAACTGAGGTTCAGAGAGATTAAATAACTTGTTTAAGGCCGCATAGAATGCTACCTAGCACAATGGATAGAGCACTGGGCTTGGAATCAAGAAGATTTGCCTTCACGTGTTCAAATCTGGTCTCAAATACTTATTAGCTGTGTGACGATGGGTGAGTCACTTAACTCCTCTTTGCCTCAGCTTCCCTACCTGAAAAAGGAGCAAGAGAAAGAAATGGCAAAACACTCCAGTATCTTTGCTAAGAAAATCCAAATAGTGTCAGGTAGAGTTGGACATAACTGAAACAACCAGACAACAATAAATAAGTGGCTGAGCTTGGCCTTCAAACCAATACTTCCTTTTCCAAAATGCTCTTCATTTGTATCATGTTGTATTTACAAAGTCAAGGTTGCAAATTCAATTCCTTCTATCCTTAAATTAATTCTGTAGCGAATAATCTAGTTTAATAAACTGTTAGTCCCCAAGTCATATTCTTTCCTTTTCTGAAAAGTTCAGCTCTCTTAATTTCCAAGTCTTATTGACATGTTTATAATATCTCCACTGTCTTTACCTTTTTCACCCTCACATGGTTACTGCCCTAGTTTAGACTCGTATTAGCTCTCACCTGCATCACTACAAAGTAAAAGGTCATTTCTCTTTGTTCCTAGTCTCTTCCTTCTCCATATTTCATACAGCTATCACTATCATTTTTCCTGAAGCACAGATCAAATCATATAATTTTTTCACTGATTAACAGCTTTTATGCCTTCTAAACATCCTCCCGCTACCTCTAGGAGAAAATACAAACTACTCAGCCTGGCAGTTAATACTATTCAAAATCAGACTTCCACTTGCATTTCCAGCATTATTTCATATTGATCTTCTTCCTCTACTATATATTACATCATTAAACTACAAGTTATTTCCTAAACACCACATGGCGTCTCGCAACTTTCTGCATTTTTTACACAAACCATTTTTTCTGCCTGGGATAAACTTTCTCCTCATCTCCAATTGTTGGAATCAGGTGCTAGTTCCTCGGTGAGGCTTTCCTTAGTCCCATCACACTCCCACAACACCACGTGTCAGTATTTCTCTAGCCTTGAATTATCTTGAATATAATTAATATTTTCATGTTCCATTATCTTACTCCATAGCATGTAAGCTAATAGAAAGCAAACTTTTGCTTTTATTGCTATTTCCTAGGATCTCGCCTAATATTCCAGAATAGAGTAAGCACTTAATAAATGATAACTGTTTGTTGGAATTGATCTTATTTTCTTGGGCTATAGAATTTGCCTTTGACCCTTTGGCCAACCACTTTGTACATTAAATCATTGAAATTTACTTGAATCTTAAAAGCTTGTGAATTTTTTCATACATGTTATCTTTTTTTGATCCTCACAACAACCTGGTGAAGCATAAAATGTAAGGATTGATTATCATAATAATTTTATTTAGAAAATGATACTCAGAGAGGTTAAGTAACTTGTTTGTGGTCACTCAGTTAATAAGCATGCAGATGTTATTTGAAGCTCAGTTCCGGTAACTCTAGTCTAATGTTCATTCTATTACACCCTGCTGCCTTGTCTGAAGCATTTGATATGCACTGTCTTAATTCACGAAATATTAGAATTTCAGGGGTCTTCAGGAGTCATCTAGTCCAACCTATACCTGAGCTAGAATGTTCTGTAATAGGACAGCTGACAATTGGTTGAAGACCTTCAGTGAGAGTGAAATCCTTATGTTCCATTGTAACTCATTTCACTTTTTGGACAGCTTTAATTGTTAGGAAGATTTTTGTTAAATCAAATTTGAATCACTCTCTGAACAGCTTTTGCTTTTTGTTTCTAATATTCCCTCTGGAGCCAAGAACAAGTCAAATCCAATTTTTATGTTACTTTCCTCTAAAAACTTGAAGATTCCTTTCATGTTACCCCTATACCTTGATTCCTCTTTAGTGAGGAATTCCAGTTCTTAAGTGAAAACTATGTGCCATGAATAGGATGTGAAGACAAAAATGTATCAAGTTCCCCCCATTCCCCTCCTCTTTCACATTGCTCTTTGAACAGGGAAGAATTAAGAGCTGGAAGACCATAGTGAAGAATAGGTTTAAGGTTTAAGAAAGAAATAGAAATTGTGATTAGAGATGGGAATTTCAAATCACGGAGGAGGGATAGTTTAGGTCAGTGATGGTGAGCCTTTTAGAGGGGCAGGTGATATCCTCAGACACTCTTGGAGAAGGGGAGGGGAGCTGTCCAGTCCTCTATCCCTCTGGCTTTCTAGTAATGAACTATGGCAAACTGTGCTGGGGTGTTGGTGTGCATGCCTCCAGAGAGGGCTATGAGTGCCCTATCTAGCATGTGTGTCATAGGTTCATCACTCTGGTTTTAGGGTGATGGTGAGATAGAAGGTATAGTCATCCCTATCAATTGATGAGGTATAGTCAAAGTATGGCCATGAGTGTAGAAAAGATTTTTGAACTGAAAACTTAGGGTATTCAAAGGGTTATTACTTGTATAATGGAAAGGGAAAATGAACTTTATTTTCCAAACATTTATTAATATTCATTTTTAACATGGTTACATGATTCATGCTCCTCCTTTCCCCTTCGCCCCCTCC
>NC_058131.1:490455177-490485425 GCF_016433145.1 Gracilinanus agilis
AGAATCATATTATTTAATTTCCAATTAGTTTTTGATTTTCCTGTCCAGATGCCCTTACTAATTATTATTTTTATTGCATTATGATCTGAGAAGGTTACATTTATTATTTCTGCTCTTTTGCATTTGTTTGCAATGATTCTATGCCCTATAACATGGTCAGTCTTTGTGAATGTGCCATGTGCAGCTGAGAAGAAGGTGTATTCCTTTTTGTCTCTATTTATTTTTGTCCAAATATGAATTAGATCTAATTTTTCTAGGACTTCATTCACCTCTCTTACCTCTTTCTTACTTATTTTTCAGTTTGATTTATCTAGATCTGACAGAGGAATATTTAGATCTCCCACTAGTATGGTTTTACTATATATCTCCTTCTTGAGCTCTGCCAGTTTCTCCTTTATGAATTTGGGTGCTATGCCACTTAGTGTATACATATTGAGCAGTGTTATTTCCTCATTGTATATACTGCCTTTAATCAGGATGTAATGACCTTCCCTGTCTTTTTTAATCATATCTATTTTTACTTTGGCTTTGTCAGAAATCATAATAGCCACTCCTGCCTTTTTTTTCTCATTTGACGCCCAAAAGATTTTGCTCAAACCCTGAACCTTAAACTTGTGTATGTCTACCCGCCTCATATGTGTTTCTTGTAGACAACATATGGTGGGATTTTGGTTTCTAATCCACTCTGCTATTTGCTTCCATTTTATGAGTGAGTTCATCCCATTCACATTCAGAGTTATAATTATCAGTTGTGCATTTGCTGACATTTTCGAATCCTCCCCTATTCCTACCCCCTTTTTCCTTATACTTTTTCCTTTTAAACCAGTGGTTTGCTATTGAGCCACTATCCCTTATCCCCTCCCTTGATTAACTTCCCTTTCTACCTCCTCCCTTATTTTCCCCCTCTTTTTGTTTTTAAAGGCCTTATGAATTCCCTTCCCATTCTTCTCCCCTCCTTTTTTTTGACCTCCCCACTCCCCTGCTCCCCTTGGTTTATCCCTTCTAACTTTCTCAGAAGGGTTAGATAAGAGTTTTATGTCCCAATGGATAGTATAGCTACTCTTCCCTCTCCGGGTTGATTACATTGAGAGTAAGGTTTGCTTATTACCTCTTTATGCCCTCTTCCTCTCCTTCTTATAATAGTATTTGTCCCCTCTCCCTCCCATGCCCTCTTTGTGTGTAATAGAATATCCTATTTTCTTATTCACTCAAGTGTCTCTTGGTGTCCCCTGCTATTCACCCCCTCTTTCCCATCCCCCATGTCATCTTAGATTATTTAGTGTTCCACCCTCACCCTGTGAATTATTCTTCTGATTACTATAATAGTGAATATTATAATAGTGAATAGAGTTCACTACAGAGAATTATACATGACATTTCTCTACATAGGAATACAGATAATTAGATCTCACTGAGGCCCTTAAAAAGGCAAATTTAAAAATTATAAGTTTTCTTTCTTTTCCCTCTGTATCTTATTTACCTTTTCAGGTTTCTCTCGATTTTTGTGGTTGGATATCAAACTTTCCATTTAGCCCTGGTCTTTTCTGTGCAAATACCCGGAATTCTTCAATTTTGTTGAATGCCCATACTTTCCCCTTGAAATATATAGTCAATTTTGATGGGTAGTTGATCTGTGGTTGTAGGCCCAGCTCTCTTGCCTTTCTGAATATCGTATTCCAAGCCTTGCAATCTTTTAGCGTGGAGGCTGCCAGATCCTGTGTGATCCTGATTGGTGCTCCTTGATATTTGAATTGTTTCTTTCTGGCTTCTTGTAAGATTTTTTCTTTTGCTTGGAAACTCTTGAATTTGGCAATTATATTTCTGGTTGTTTTCTTTTCTTGATTGAATGTTGCAGGTTTTCTATGAATCCTTTCAATGTCTATATTGCCCTCTTATTGTAGGACTTCAGGGCAATTTTGCTGAATAATTTCTTTTAGTATGGAGTCCAGGTTTCTATTAATTTCTGGTTTTTCTGGAAGACCAATTATTCTCAAATTGTCTCTTCTAGACCAGTTTTCTTGGTCTGACACTCTCTCATTGAGATATTTCATGTTTCCTTTTATTTTTTCAGTCTTTTGAGTTTGTTTTATTTTTTCTTGTTGTCTTGAGAGATCATTAGCTTCTAATTGCTCAATTCTAGCCTTCAGGGATTGGTTTTCGGCTATGATCTTTTGGTTTTCAGCTATAATCTTCTGGTTTTCTGCTATAATCTTCTGGTATTCCTTTTCAATCTGGTTATTTCTGGTGTTCAATTTGCTCATCAGTTCATTTGGTTTCTGAACCGCACTTTCCAATTGCAAGATTCTACCTTTTAAACTGTTATTTTCCTTCCAGATCTCTTCTATTTTCCTCAAAATCTCAGTTTTGAACTCTTCCATAGTTTGTGAGGAGTTTTCCTTATTTGAGGAGGGTCCGGATGCTTGTTTGTTCTCCTCCTCTGTTTGCTTGGTTGTCTGGATTTTCTCTGTGTAAAAGTTGTCGAGTGTTAAAGACTTCTTTTTCTTGTTGTTAATCTTTCTCTTCTGAACTTCCTGAGACTGGGTAGCCATCGTTAGCTTCTCAGGTTTATCCTTGAGCTCAGGGTCTGTCCGCAGTCTTTTGGCTCCTGAGGTCTGAGTTCTGGTTTTTTCCAAGGTCAAGCACCCTGTGGACCCCCTTCCTTGATCCTCTACTGGAGGTTTCTTTACAAGTCTCAGGGCACTGCTTCCACAGTCGTATACCCATCTGCACTGGTTCCCCACTCAGGGTTTCAGAGCTTTAGCTTGTGGCTGTGTCTGCCTCCACCCACACCTCCTCCCGTGCCTGTGCTCTGAGCCCGTGCTCTGTGCCCTGAGCCTGCGCTCTGCACCCTGCGTCCTGCGTCCGCTCTCTGCGGCCTGCTCCCTCGCTCAGATTTTTGTGCGTTTGTTGGCTTTTTGGGGTCCTAAATCTTGTTGCTCTCAGGAACAGGCCCAGGAGCTGCCAATGACTCGATGGGTGCCCCAAACTTGCTCTATTTCTTTTTAGCTGGTTTCGGTGCTATAGGTGTTGTGTGTGGAGGGTGTAGGGGTGGGGTGGTTGCTCAGCCCGTGATTTAGTGAGAGCTGTTTCACCCCTTTATAGCCTGGAAATGCCTCGATTCCACGTACCTTCCACTCTGTGCCCTGTTGTGGGGTTCCTCCGTTCGTCTGGACTTGTTCTTATGTCCCCGAGGAGTTTTGTGTGTTTCAGTCAGGAGAGGTTAAGAGCTGCTTCTTACTCTGCCGCCATCTTAACCCGGAACCAGAAAATGTACTTTTTAATAAAGGAGAGAGATAACTTAGAGGCTGCTATGCTATATTTGTCCCTTTCACACACTCTATGGTCTAATCAAACTGGCCTTCTTACTTTTCCTCATACATGACACTATATATCCTACCCTCTGAGCTTTAGGATTAATAGTCCTTCGAGCATAGAATATTTCCCTTCCTTAGCTCTACTTTTTATAATCTCTTAATATATTCAAAATTTAGTTCAAGGACCTTATTTCTGTATATCACTGATGGTGAACATTTTAGACTCTGAGTGGCCAAAGTGCAACCCTCACACTGTATGTGTGCCCCCAACCTTGCCCCAGTCAGGTGAAGGAGGAAGCACTTCCATTGGACTGCTGGAAGAGGGGTATGTCATGTGAGAAATTTCCTCAGGCCTGTGTGGAGAGGAGGGAAGGAAGCTACCTCCTCTAGCATGCTCCAGCACATGTTCCATAGGTTTGCCAACATGGTCCTACATGCTATTGCTCCTTCTTTCTAATCACCTTGTATCTCCTCCACCAGAGACATTGCCAATGAGAAAGAGAAAGATTTCTAGCTAGAATATGTATGGTCCACATAGCCTGGACAAGCTCAAATATTTTTGGCATATAGTAACCTTTGAAGGAAAAACATGAAAGAGAGAAAGTTCTGTGTGCATGTTTCTGCTTCTTCTGTTGAGTTGGTAGGGAAGAGGTATGGAGTATACCCCACTGACATAGAAAGCAGAAGTCAGTACATATTATCACACCAGGAGTAAAAATACAGTGCTTACCAAATGGCAGAAAATATGATCAAGTGGACCAGTGAACACAGACTGGTAAAGAATATATTGGGCTGAACCAGCAAATTAGTGTTAATAAGACTAGAGATTTAAGTCAATAGTACTTTTTACTCCCTTGCTTCCCTTGAGTACTGTCCACAAAAGTTGCCTTCATTTTTCTTTTTTTTTGTAACAAAGTATATATTTTTAGAAACAATATTTCACTTTTACCCTATTACATGTAAAAACAATTTTTAACATTCATTTTTAAGCTATGAGTTCCAATTGTTTCCTTTCTTCTGACCTTCCTCTCTCATTCCTTCTTTGCCCTCCTCCCTCCCTGAGAGAGTAAGCAATCTGATATAGATTTTATGTGTGATAATATAAAACATTTTCCCATATTAGTAATTTTGTGGAAGATATCTCAAATGAAAAAAAAAAGAGGACAGAAAATGAAATATGCTATGTTTCAGTCTGCATTCAGATTCCATCAGTGTGAGGGCAGATAGAATTTTCCATTATGAGTCTCTGGAACTGTCTTGGATCACTGCATTGTTGAGAATAACTGGGTCATTCACAGTTGTTCATCAATATATATTGCTGTCACTGTGTTAAATGTTCTTCTGCTTCTTCTCACTTTACTTTGCATTGGTTCATGTAAGTTTTTCCAGATATTTCTGAAATCATGCTTCTTTTCATTCCATATAGCACAACAGTATTCTGTAATTATCATATACTGTGACTTGTTCAGCCATTCCCCAAATGATGGACAACCCCTTAATTTTCAATTCTTTGCTAATGCAAAAAAGATCTGCAATAAATATTTTTACTAATAAATCTTTTTCAATTTTTGGGGGGATATCTTTGGGATACATATCTAATAATGGAATTGATGCAAAATATGCAGTTTTAGATTCCTTTGAGCATAATTTAAATTTATTCTCCAGAATGATTGCATCAGATTATAATTCCATCAACAACATATTAGTAACCCAATTTTCCTGCATCCCCTCCAATATCTATCATTTTCCATTTCTGTCACATTAATCAATTTTATAGGTGTGAGGTGGCACCTCAGAGTTGTTTTAATTTGCATTTCTCTAATCAAGAGTAATTTAGAGCATTTTTTATGTAACTATAGATGACTGATTTCTTCATCTGAAAACTGTCTGTTCATATTCTATTCATAATCCTTTTATAATTTGTAGAATGAATTTGACTTAGTTCTCTATATATTTGAGAAATTAATCCTTTATCACAGATACTTGCTGCAAAATTTTCCCCCTCCCAGTTTTCTGCTTTCCTTCAAATCACATCTGTATTTATTTTGTTTGTATAAATCCTTGTTAATTTAATATAATCAGAATTATATAGTGATATTTTATAATGCTCTTTATCTAAATGCTCTCTATTGTTTGTTTGTAAAGTCTTCCCTTATCTATAGATCTGATAGTTAAAACTCCTCTAATTATCTTCTAAGTATCACATTTTATATTTAGATAACCTACCCATGATTACCAAATCTTGGTGTATAGTGTGAGATGTTGGTCTATTCCAGGTCTCTGCCATTCTTGCCTTCAGTTTTCATACAGGTTCATTCATTTCCCATGTCTCCTTGAAACAGTGGAGAGGAGAAGTGTGGATAGGGAAGAGATTCAATCCCTTATCCCTGGATATCACTGACTATAATTGGAAACTTTATTTCTTTATTATGCTTATCTGTGTACCTATACTATTTGAAACTGTTATCAAAGTACATGACTATTTATAATTATTCTTATCTGATTTATAAGTGGAAGGTTCCAATTTGATAAAATGAAAGCTAATCCCAAAAGAAAGGTGATTTCCCTCAGTTCAGACTGGAGTAGGAGGCAATGAGGCAATTAGCAGGTGAGAGATTCAATGATTTTTATTTTTTATTTTTTTAAAACCCTTACCTTCCATCTTAGAATCAATACTAAATGTTGGTTACAAGGCACAAGAATGGTAAGGGCTAGGCAATGGGGGGGGGGTGTCAAGTGATTTGTTCAGGGTGACACAAATAGGAAATGTCTGAGGCCAGATTTGAACCCAGGACTCTCTTCTCTGGGCCTGGCTCTCAATCCACTGAGCCACTCAGCTGCCCGCAATTCTGTTTTTTAAAAAAGTAATTTGAATATATAGGTGGAGATAAACTTAAGAAAGAAAGTCAGTAGCGAGAAAAAGTGATAGTTGATGAGTTTGTTTAGGTAATCAACTACACAATAGCTAGATCAAACCCACCTGGATATAAATATTAAAATCTATTGATCTATATATAATATAAATATTATGGATATTGATATATAATTATGCACATATAAATATATTGATAGTATATGCATTCTGATAGATTTATCAAAAGAGATATTGATTAACTTCATTCAACCATGTCTGAAGTATTCATCGGTTGCTCACAAATCTCAGAAAGAGATAAAGGTAAATAAACATTCTGTCCTGCAAAAAACTTACCTGGCTTGTTACATATTTTAGAAATTATAAGGGAAAGCTAGCACAGAGATTTAGAAAGGAGGCCATTATTTAATTCCTGCTAAATAGTACATATAATAATCTCTTACAATTTCTTTTACTCAGGCATAAATATATTTATATTTATATAAGATATGCCATCTAAACTTATTTAATCTATGTATCTATAGATATACATAATTATATAGCTATCAATATTATAAATGTCTATATTATTAATATCTATATCTATCTAGATACATATATAGAATATGAAAAACATATATACAGGAACACATGTACATGTGTATATATATTCTACATGGAATACTATATACATGCATAGATATAATACATCTGCATATATACTCATGTATATTTGTAAATACTCTTGAGAAAATGCTTTATTATTTTTTAATATTTTTAACCTGACTTTATATGACTAGAAATGGTATAGTCCAGAACTTACAATAGAGGTCAAACTGACCTCAGAGGTGTTCCAGGAAAAATGGAGACCACTGTAAAGAATGCTTTGGTCTACTCCAAATATTTGTGTCCTGGGTCCATTCACTTAGATCTTGTTTTGAATCTACTCAAAAATTTATACTGGGGGGGGGGTTTTCCATCAATGGCATATGTCTTGGCATCACCCAAATTTTATTGTTATATTTTCCTGTTAATATACACCTCAAGTAATTTTACTTAGAAACTTTTCCTTTCTGGAAACTGCCTCCTTTCCTATGTATCAACCAAGAAACTTCTTGTTTTTATGCCTTTGTGTAAAAATATGTAATGTAAAACTTTGAGAGATTTGAAAGGGGGATGCACATTTTTCACTGAACTGACAATAAAATTCTTTCTAAAATCTTTTCATATTTGGAGGTTTGTTCTGAACTAAAAATACAATGTACACACATATGCATGCTTAAATACGACGCACATATTACCAAACATATGTACAGATGTGTGCATATGTAATACTTATATTCACTCACACACATGTACATAATAGATATCTTCCCTGATAGAATGTAAGCTTCCCGAGAGTAGGGACTGTATCTCGTTTGGTTTTGTGTCCTAATTTCCTAGCTTAGTGTCTATTAACATAGTAGATGATTGATCAATACTTGATGATTTTTCTGATCTTGGTATATGAGGGATAGTGCATGTCAAAGAGGAAAAAATGCTCTTCAAAATATTCACCTTCTAATATATTATGCCATTTTCCCAAAGACATATTGGTTAAGTTCATTCAACCGAGTCTGAAGTATTATTCATTTTCTGCTACCCTCAAATCTCAGAAAAGGATTGAGGTTAAACAAATATTCTGTCCTGTTAAGAACTCGCCAGATTTGTTACATATTTTAGTACTGTGAAGGGAAAGCTAGCCCAGAGACAGGGAAAACTTTTAGAAAGGAGGGCAACATTTAATTCCTGCTAAGTAGCACACATAATAAACTCTTTACAAATGGTGTTGGGAGACACCAAATCTGAAGAAATTGGAAATGTCTGCAAATTGGCTTCTGATTGCCAGCGATGGAATGGAGCTATTCAGTCACTAAATTGAACCCACACTGTGTGTCTGTTGTGCTCTTATGGTGTTATAAGAGGTCATTCTGTTGTGCCAGTTAAATTCAACACAGTGTGGTTCTCCACCCCACCTTTACTTAAAAGGAATAGTTAGTTCAATTGATGTACATTTCACTGAATTCACAGATCAATAAACCACTTAGAAAGAAGTAAAGTGTGAGTTTGATGGCACAGTCTCTTCTTAGAAAAGAAATAATGGCAATCAGATGTGAAACCCCCAGTGGTGAGTAAGGCTGCATTCCCATGGCAGGATGGCCAAATGATATTAGTTGTCAATAATTTGAGGACAATGTCTCAAGGCAATAGGATATGTTTCTCTGAAACCATTTAGGGATGGGGTATGTTGAACTCTGTAAGCTTCAAAATTAATATACAATATCTCTAAATATTATATTTAACAAAATGTATTAATAATAACTTGAAGAAAAAGAAAATTTAAAAAAGCTAGAGTAAAAAGGTTGCTAAACCAGCCCCGCATGCAGTAAAAAAGAGAGAAGGAGGAGTTAAAGAACTATATAAACAATAACGTAAAGACACACATAAACAAAAAGGGAAAAGGAGAATTCTGGGAGATGGAGTCCAAGGTACAAAATTCTCTAACTATACAACTTCCTAGGAAGGCTTTTTGGAATATTCAAGGTTAACAGCATAGACCTATGTTGGCATGCCTAAGGCATGTGTGCTAGAGCATGCAGGAGGGGGTGCCTGAGGGCATTTCTCCCATCACCTACCCCTCTGCTCAGTAGCCCAGAATGGGAGTGCTTCCTCCTTCCCCTGCCTGGGGTAGGGCAGAGGGCTCACATGTGGCATGAGGGTTGCAGTTTGGGTACTCGGTCTTTAAAAGTTTCGCCATCATTAGCCTAGACATTTTGTTTCAAATAAGCTTTTAGGTTATTTTGAAAAGATTGTGAGAAAGGTACCAAGAAGGAAGACAAGGACATTCAAGTACTGTGGATGGTTTGGCATATATATCCTGGTCTAGAGGCCAGAACTGTAGTTCTTTGCCCTTATATCTGTTTGCTGTCACTAGACAGATTCACAGGGACAGAGTGGGAGGGAGACCTTCGGGAAACCAATAATCAAGTTGCCAGAATGTGACTCCTGCTTTTCCTGCTTTACCAATCAGAAAACCATTATGGGGGGCAGCTGGGTAGCTCAGTGGAGTGAGAGTCAGGCCTAGAGACAGGAGGTCCTGGGTTCAAACCCGGCCTCAGCCACTTCCCAGCTGTGTGACCCTGGGCAAGTCACTTGACCCCCATTGCCCACCCTTACCAATCTTCCACCTATGAGACAATACACCGAAGTACAAGGGTTTAAAAAAAAAAGAAAGAAAATCATTGTGATTAGGAACATTAAAAAAAAGAATTGACCAGAAGAATCTTGTATAGTATGTATACTTAATGTGAAGTTTCCTAAAATTACTTTTATTAGGAAAGCCTTGTAGTTACCTAAATGAAGTTGACTTAAGCCAATTCTTGGGTACAGGAGTGACTCTGTATTATGTAGGCAGGTGAATTGTTCATCAAACATGGAGTTACTTTGGCTAGCTAGAGTTTAATAATAAGCTAAATCTCACAGAGACAAGTTCAGAGAAATAGAAAATGAATTATCTTGTTTTCATCATGCATGACCAGTCTCTTATAGATTCAAGTTTGGCAATTATTATTATTATTATTATTATTATTATTATTATTAAATATCATTTACAAATAGAGGTACATTCAATTTTGTCCTGGCTCACCCTTCTTTCTGATCTACTATCTAACACTCTCTTAAAAAAATTTAAAAAAGAACTAACCAATAAGAATATCAAAGTTCTCTTCAAGCAAATTAAAATCCCCAGGCAGGTGACCTCAAACATACCAGAAGTCATTCTAGGAAATGTAGGTCGTATTGCTGAATATTTTGAGAAGAAACACAATTCTACTGGCCTTCCTAATTCATTTAGAATTCATGAAAATGGCAGTTCTGAAGTAGTTTTTCTATGTGTTATTACACTAAAAAGAGAAGTGGAAAGTTTCTAGGTGAAAAGTATTCAGATTATTTTCATTTGAAAAAATAAATCCAAAAGTTTTAGTTATGCCTTACACAAATCAGAATTAGCCACTGGTGAATTAAGCATTTCATTCACTCAACTCAGTAGTGATTAATATTTTTTGATAAATTGATAATTCTTTAGTTTATGATATGTATGCTGGTAATTGTTTAACAATCAGCTTTCTGGAAAAAAACGTACGTATAACACTCCTTTCAGTTTACTCTGAATGACTAATTTTTTTCCATTTTTTCTTAAGTCTAGATAATTAAAATCAAATCAAGCTCTGATTTGTAGCACTCATTGATTTTTGCAGTGCAAAAAGTCACACTAAAAGTTTAATAAGTAGCTCCAAAGATAGGATTCAAATGAGCTCCAGTATACCCTTGTTATATGCTTAACTCTCTATATTATTTCACTCTCCAAATAGAATGTAAACTTATTAAGGGAAAGGACCATTTTATTTTGTGACATATTGTAACAAAGTTCTTTATATCTTAAATACCCTGAACAGTGTCTTGCATATAGCAGGAATTAAAAAAACCTTGTGTTGGACTGAATTGGATCATGCTAGAAGAGGAGAAAGTATAATTTATATGGCTATCAGGCAATTCAAAGACACATATTGCCTATGGAATGGAAAAGTAACATTAAAATACCAATGCTATTTAGTATCATAAAAATTGGTGGGCTAGTGGTATGAAAGAATGAGTGACAGATGGGCATTTTGTGTGCTATCATCAAGATAATAAGATTTTCATTTTTAAAACATGGCTCTATATTTCATTTCAACTATTGGATGTGTTTAGAGCAAAACAATGTAAGGGACTTTACTTGTAAGGAGAGTTCATAGAAAATGAAATAAATGAAGTGTACAATAATTTAGGGTATTAATTTTTCTGAACTAAGTAGGGTATGGATTGACCTAAATATCGGTTGCAGTCCCTTCCATTTCTCAAATTCTGACCTCAGGAAGACTAGGAGCAAGGACAAATTTTATGTATATCCCAATATGTAGATACTGAAAATACTCAGAGAAAGAATCCGAATTTCAGAGGGTAGTTGGAGTCATATATTTTGATACTCTGAGTGATTAATGATCTCATTAGTAGAGGTACTTCCTTCAGAGATGCAGATCAGAACCCCCTTTCTACATCTCTATTTGGTTTCCTCATGTTCTCCCCAAAACCCATCATGGAGAACTATAAGTGTTCTTTTGCTTTCAGACTCTCAGGTTGCCAATATATTTTGTCAAAATGGTTTGCATAATATCTAATGTATAAAAGGTCACACCTTTCAGCAGAAATGAATTAGATATAGCCACTCCTCTCATCTCCTCACTTACTCCTATTCAACTTTTGAGAATGACTTTGCAAAGGACAATGATGCTGATAACTGTGTAGTACATAATGAAATAAATTAAGTTTTGGTATGTTAATGGTCTCTAGGGTTCTGTGATGCTGAATGTAATTGTATAGTGTGCTAATTTTAGGCCTAGAATACATTTGGGACAAAGTGGAGATTATTTTGTAATTGTAGTAATCCTGTTTGCCTCAGTTTCCTCACCTATAAATTAAGCTGAATGGCTTTAGAGCACAGCTGTGAGAATGGTGGGGAGGGAAATGGGAGTTGTCCTTTCTTCTAATTTGCCCATCTGCACATTTCTGGAACCCTGCAGGGATGTGATCCTATGAGCCATGTCTTCAAGGTAAATTATTTTTTATATATGCACCTTTGGAGGGACCTCAACACAGACCCCTTGGAGTGCTTTTGAATACAGATCGGTTTAGTCAGAATTTCTTTGGATAGACATCTAGTAGTAAGTCTTCACCCCTCCAGGTTTTCATAAACATTAGAGGTACGTCTGGTATTGAATTGAGCTGCTCATAATACACTTAGGGAGTGAAAGCAAAGAAGTAATTCTCAAACTTTATTAGCGAACCTGTTTCTGCACCTCCTTTTGTTTCTATGGGTTGTTCAGGGAGGAGTAGCACCACTGGTATCAGGGCTTGCTGAGCCCTTTTCAGGGCTGCTCTTCTATTTTTGGTGCTCACCTTTCATGCCACACTAACCTGTGGCTCCAAGAAAGTACAACATGCAAAATGGTCACACCTCAATAAAAACTGTCCCTAAAGATGGGCAAAACCAGACTGAAGGTAACAGAGAAGTCTCACATCCATCAGTAAGTTAGAGGAATGTCTACCCCAAGCATGTGAAGACTTTGCGTAGTGGAATGCATAGATGAGAACAGTTTGTTCCAACAACCATGAAGATGACCTAAGCAGGTACTGTGAAGTGCTTAGACACTGAAGACTCCAAGTTCATCCAATGCATCCTGGACCATAGCCATTCATCCGGACTTTGGATTGGCTACTAGACTTCGATGACTCCAAAAGGCCTAGTGAGGTTAATGATTGTGCAACACTGCCTCACTTAAATCCAATTCCTGCAAGTCAAGACGTCATCCCATGATGGTATGGGTCCTCTGTGAAAACAAAAGATAAGAAACTCTAGAACATCAGGAGAAAAAGTTCTCTAATTTTCACCTTTAGACAGTTAAGGTGTACATGATTTTTGCCAGGAGGTATTTATAGGTACACTTTAAGGTAATTCATTCATGCTAGCACTTTGATTCTTTCCTTTGAATTTCTCACATTGAGCCTTGTATAATATACACACATATTATGGTGGATATACATTGCAAGAGGGAGAACTTAGATATTACATATATATATATATTTTAAGGTGTGGTCGCCAGGAATCATATGATTCCATAATTAAAATAGACAGTCAGAATGGGTTTTATGGTAGTTTATATACAATTTTTGGGAAGGTAGAAGGTAGGGAAATAGAGAGAGGGAGAGGCTGGCCCGGACGAGCAGAGGTCCGGACCGAGAGAGGGTTAAAAAGCTAATAAAACTAGGCTACTGGTCACAAGGCCTTAGCAATTAGAGAGGCAAAGAAGCCTTATTGAGGTAAAGACTCTAGAAACGCCAAGATAGGCGAAAGGGAGCCAGCCAAACTTACCCATGTGACCATTCAGAGGGGAAGCTGCCTGAGGTCTCACCAGAGATCCTTCAGCACCAAATTCAAAGTTCGAATTGCCTCAACAGGAAGTTACCATCATATTTGAAGGACAGCATCTTCCGTCACTTCCTGGAGGTCCACCTCTAAGTCAAGGGAACAAATGGCAGCCTCAACACTGTTTTGGACTGCCCAAAGGGCAGTCCCTTGTTCTTGATTTGTTACTTATTGTCACGTATAGGTAACCCATCTCCCCTCCCCATTAAGGGAGGTGGGGATGACATTATCTCTGGTGGCTAGAGTTTTAACTGTGAATGGGGGGGTGAGCTAATTCCATTTACACAACATATATATTATATGTTATAAGAATACATATCTAATGTAAATATATACACATACATCTATGCATGTACATATGTGTGTATACACACATATATACACACACATTTAGGGGGCCCAGTTTGGCTGAATTGTTCCATATGTTAAGTGAAATAATGTGAAATAAGGTGATGGGGAAAATAGCCTGGAGCCAGGTTATCAATGGCTTAAATTGTCAAATTAGAGATTTTTATCTCATTCTAGGGAAACTGGACCTTTTCAAATAAGAGGATAAAATCCTCTTATTTTTTTTTGGGGGGGGAATATACACACATATAGATAGATATGTGTATACATGCATATACATATATGTATATGTTTATATAAACACACACATGTACATGTATGTGTGTATGTATATATATATATATATGTATGTATAGATAGATAGGTGGTGGGTGGTGCAGTGGATAGAGTATGTCAGATCTGAAGTTTGGAAAACTCATCTTCCTGAGTTCAATCTGGCCTCAGGTACTTACTAGCTGTGTGACCCTGATAAAGTCACTTAAACCCTGTACAACTCAATTTCTTCATCTGTAAAATGATCTGGAGAAGGAAATGACAAATCAATCTAGTATTTTTGTCAAGAAAACCTGAAAGGGTGTCATGAAGATTTGGACATGATAGAAAATGACTGAACAACAATAATCCTTAGAACCACATGTGAATGGACATTTGGGGATAGTTAGGTGGCACAACAGATAGAGACAAGGTCCTGGAGCCAAGAAGACTCATCTTCCTGATTTCAAATGTGGTCCCAGAAACTTAGTAGCTGTATGACCCTGACATAGTTACTTTAACCCTGTTGCCTCAGTTTTTTCATCACAGTAAAGTGAACTGGAGAATTTTTGCTAAAAAGTCCCAAATGGGTTCATGAAGATTTAGACATGACAGAAAATGAAAATTTCTAAATGATGACAATCCTCAGTACCTCATGTGATTTGCCATTTTTAGGCCTGGTTTTTGCTGGTGGTGGTGGTAGTGGCCAAGATCTGGGATTTTATCAATGTAGGTGATTCTTAATATGGATACTCCCTCAAAAGATGTAGACTAGAAATTTATCTTTCAGTTATAATCTTACAGCATTGCTTTGATCACTAGGAGGTTAGGTGACTTGCCCACAGTCACAGAACTATTGTAACTCATGGTCTTGAACCTTGGTCTTCCTGACTTTCAGGCTATTCTAATCCATTATACAAGGCTGCCTCTGTAGCATCAATAAGATGTGTAATTACCCTCTTTTGCTTCCTCTTTTTCCCCCTTATTAAAATCTTGCCCTTCATCCTCTGGCAGGGGCAAGTGATTAACATCCAGCACAGAAGCTGTGGGTTCAGATATTTTTCTCTAAAGGCAAAGAGGTACTGTATACCCAACGAACCATTAGAAACTCATTATCACTGCAATAAAAGGATTGATCTCATCATTAAAACTCCCTTAGAGCTTTCACAATTAACCCATGTGCAATTAAATGTTTGTAGCAAGAGAATTCACTAATAAATCAACATTTTATTTCAGAAGAGAAGAACAATATGAATATGATGGATCATCTAGAACTAATATAAATTGGGGAATAATAAAACAAGCAAATGTAAACTATGATGCTATGGCTAGTTATTGAATGGATGGTTGGGACTGGTGTAGTGTGGATTGCATCTGTTCTGAAATCTGCCATTGGAATTGTCTATCTTGCAACTACTGAGGCCAATTTATGTCAGTATTCAAAGTCAAAGGGTTTGCCTGGTGGAGGTAGAAAGTATGCCAGTCTGGCCTCAAAAACTCTCAGTTTTAATTCTTGTCTAGATACTAACTGATTTTGTAACACTGGGAAACACAGTATTTTTTACATACCTTTATTCACATTTTGGAGAATAAGAAGTATGGGGAAATAAATTGATTCATTTATACATACCAAAGTTTCAGTAGCTGGAGGAAGAGAATTTTGTGTCACCCCCTGGCTGAATCAGGGGTCTAGAAATGGCAATACAAAATAGAACTCTTGTGACTCATGGCAATGCCTTTTTCTGGCTTTGTATAATAGCCTTTCCTCTTAACCTGACCCTCTTTACTATATAATTCAGGAAGAAAAATTTGAGAAAACAATAGAAGACTGAATATACAAGGGATCTATGATTTTTAAAGGGTTCCTATTACAATCTATGATCCTATGAACTAGCTCTTTTGATTAGAACTCTCCTACAATGAAATGATATTAATTGATAAATTCTAGAGCATTTTTAAGGCACATAGAATTCAAGCAATTTTCTCAAAGCCACATATCTAGAAAGAGTTAGAGGTGGGAGCCGAGCTAAGATCTCCTTGACTTTAAGCTTAGCCTTCTATCCATTATGACAATAGTTATTTATAGGCCCCCAAAATATATCTTTTTTTAGAATAGCAATGTGCTTTGAGTTTAAAAAAATGTCACTTACTAGAGAAGGACCCAAGTATAATAATAGCCATGGTTCATTTTATGTAATCCAAGAATACTTAACTTGTGGTCAGTGAAGTTTTTCTTTTTGACAACTATAGTTCAACATAATTTGTTTCCTTTGTAACCCTGTATGTTTTATTTTATGCATTTAAAATCAAGATTCATATGGTTGCTAGAGAGGTTCATCAAACACACACACACACACACACACACATTAATCACCTCTGAGGTTAGCCCCTCAAGATTTTCAAAGCACTTTTTTTGCACAACTACCTTGTGTGGTAAAAAGTTACCCTTTATTCCCATTTAACAGATGAGACACTTGGCAATGAAACACCAGATACCTTGACTCAGAAACCTCTGTTCTCTCCACTACACCATACTGTAGTAAAAAAAAATAGCAGATCTGGGAGTTCTGGGTTAAGATGGTGGCAGAGTAAAAAGAAGCTGCTTAATCTCTCCTAACCGAAGCATATAGGACTCCTCAAGGGGACATAAAAACAAATCCAGACGAATGAAGGGACCCCACAACAGGGTGCAGCATTGAAGGTACGTGGAATCTGGGCATTTCCACCCTATAAAAAGGTGAAACAGCTCTCACTAAAACACGAGCTGAGGAAGCCCCTCCCCCACCACCCACACCACTTACAGTGCCAAGGCCAGTGCACAAGAGTTAAAGCAGGTTTGGGGCACCCATTAAGTCATTGGCAGCTCCAGGGCCTGTTCCTGAGAGCAGCAAGACTTAGGACCCCAAGAGGCTAAAGAACGCACACGGACTTTGAATACAGACCCTGAGAGCTGGCGCAGGTGAAGGCATTGACTTAGGTGTGGACAAGGATCTTGAGTGCAGGCTTGGACCTCTAGTGGGGACCCTGTGCAGACGGGATCACGGCTGTGGAAAAAGCACACTGAGACTGTTGAAGGATCCTCAGGCAGAGGGGCAGACCTGGGGGACCACCAGGAGGCTTGCCCCCGAGAACAATGAGACCTGAGTCCTCGGGAACCTAGAGAGTGCAGACAGACCCAGAGTGTGAGGATAAAGCTGAGAAGGCTCTGGGCTACCAACAATGGCAAGCCAAAATCAGAAACCCCAGAAGAGAAAGATCATCAAGAAGAAATCTGTAACACTCGACAACTTTTACACAGAGAAAATCCAGACAACAGAGCAAACAGCAGAGGAGAACAAAAAAGTAGTCATACCCAAACCTTCCCAAAATAATGAAAACTGGTCACAAGCCATTGAAGAGTTCAAATCTGAGATGATGAGAAAGATGGAAGAGATCTGGCAAGAAAAAAACAGTTTAAAAGGCAGAATTTTGCAATTGGAAAGTGAAGCTCAGAAATCAAATAAACTGATAAGCAAAGTGAACAAAAGAAATGGTCAGATTGAAAAGGAAAACCAGTCCCTAAGGGCTAGAATTGAGCAATTAGAAGCTAATGATCTCTCAAGACAGCAGGAACAAATAAAACAAAGTCAAAAGACTGATAAAATAGAAGGAAACATGAAATATCTCAATGAGAAAGTGACAGACCAAGAAAACTGGTCTAGAAGAGACAGTCTGAGTATCATTGGTCTTCCCGAAAAAGCAGAAGTTAATAGAAATTTGGATTCCATACTAAAAGAAATTATCCAGCAAAATTGCACTGAAGTTCTACAATAAGAGAGCAATGTAAACATTGAAAGGATCCATAGATCACCCTCTACACTAGACCCAGAAAAGACAACTCCCAGGAATATAATAGCCAAATTCAAGAGCTTCCAAGTAAAAGAAAAAATCTTACAAGAAGCCAGAAAGAGACAATTCAAATATCAAGGAGCACCAATCAGGATCACACAGGATCTGGCAGCCTTCACACTAAAAGACTGCAAGACTTGGAATATGATATTCAGAAAGGCAAGACAACTGGGTCTACAACCACGGATCAACTACCCATAAAAATAGACTATATACTTCCAGGGGAAAGTATGGGCATTCAACAAAATTGAAGATTTCCAAATATTTGCACAGAAAAGACCAGGGCTAAATGGAAAGTTCTATATCCAACAAAAAAACCAAGAGAAACATGAAAAGGTAAATAAGAAACGGAGGGGAAAGAAAGAAAACTCATAATTTTTAAATTTGCCTCTTTAAGGGCTTCAATAAGATCTAATTACCTGTATTCCTATGTGGAGAAATGCTATGTATAATTCTCTGTAGTGAACTCTATTCACTATTATAGTATTCACTATTATAGTAATCAGAAGAATAATTCATAGGGAGAGGTTGGAATATTAAATGGTCTAAGATTATATGGGGTGTTGTGGGGAAAGAGGGGGGTGAATAGTAGGGGACACCAAGAGAAACTTGATTGAATAAGAAAAATAGGATATTCTATTATACACAAAGAGGGCATGGGAAGGGGAGGGGACAAATACTATTATAAGAAGGAGAGGAAGAGAGCATTAAGAGGTAATATTTAAACCTTACTCTCAGTGTAATTAACCCTGAGAAGGAAGAGAAGGTAAAGAACGCTACCCACATTCAGAGAAGGACTGCAGGAGAGGAAACATATGAGAAAAACAATTGCTTGAACGTATGGGTTGAGGTGGACATGATTGGGGATGTAGACTCGAAACTACCACACCAATGCAACTATCAACAATTTGGAAATAGGTCTTGATCAATGACACATGTTAAAACCAGTGGAAATGTGCATCAGCCATGGGTGAGGGGCTGCGGGGGTGAAGGGGAAAGTAGGAGCATGAATCATGTAACCATGTTAAAAATGAATATTAATAAATGTTTTAAAAACGTTTTAGAGAGGAAAATGTAGGTTTGATCTGAGGAAAAACTCCATAAAATTGTAAATGTACAAAAAAAATAATAATAGATCTGAAGTCAGAAGTCATGGTTTGAATCCAACTTTTTACATTTACTGTATGGAATCTTAAATTTTCTAATCCTCAGGTTTCTTATCTATAAAATTGAAAGTAATTTTATACTCTTTCACTCAAAGTATCATTGTGAGAAAAGCACATTGTGATCCTTAAATCTAGCAGTACGTGGTTTAATAGGTATATGTATAACAAAATTGGCTCCCCATCCCCAATAAGTTTTCTGGGCATATTTTAAAGTGTAATCTTCATTATTATAATTTCATTTACTACTTTCTTGAAGTATAGATAATCAGCAAATCAAATCTTTATTTTTAGTGTTTTCTGATTTCCTAGGACTAAATGCTTGCTGAAAATTCATAATTAAATCAAATGAATAAGACTTCTTACATTTTAACAGGAAAATTTAAAAGGATCTGGTTAGTGTTGGCTCCAGCCCTTTAAGCACTCTATAATGGAGCTATTGGTTCTGAGTGCCTACATAAAATTCTTCACATCCCCGAGAAAAGAGACTTACAAAGTCTCTCAAAGTTCACTTTTTGGAATCACTTCATTTGGGAGGTTTCAATACTAAAGTATACATATTCAGACAATCTAATATCAAAAGCTGATATGGAAGATTTGTTGGGCAGGCTCTTCCTGATTAGAAAGTTCTAATGTAAGCTCTTGGAGTGTAGGGAATGTTTCATGCTTATCATTGTAACCCAGGACCTAGTACAAGTAAGCAGGTTAAGCACCTAAATAAATGCTTGTTGATTAATTTCTTACTCCATAGGCCCAAACTCAGTTTGTAGGGAAAGTCTTTCTTCTTATAGACGTGCTAATGTTTTGCTAAACTTTCTGATCTTTTCAGGAGGGAATTTTGTCTCTCAGTAGGTAGTTTTTTCCCTTAGCAAGGCTGTTGTGATTGGATATGATGAGTCTAATCAGAACTCTAATAAGAAATTGCTTTCAGATTATTATTTGCCAGAGTGGTGTATAAAGAGATAGATAGATAGATAGATAGATAGATAGATAGATAGATAGATAGATCAATGGCGAGATGGTAGATAGAGAGAGCATTTATTAATCATCTACCAAGTTCCAGGCACAAATAAAAGCGCGATAGTTTTTGCCCTCAAGAAGTTTACATTCAAAAGGAGGAAGAAAGAACATATAGGGAAGTTAGAAAGGGAAGATGGGGAGATAGTTGGTGGGCAGAAGGACATGAAGTATTGTGGGAGCCTAGTTCCAAGTATGATAAGGTAAAAAAAAGCTCACTTATCACAACTGGAAGATCCAGAGACAAAGACTGGACTCTGGAATAAGAGGTTTGGCATTCAGATTCGTCTTTGATAATTCCTTTGTGACCTTGGGTGTCTCAGTTTTCTTGTCAGCAAATAAGGGCCTTGAAATACAAGATTTCTAATTTTCCTTCTAGATCTAGATTAATGAACCAGTGGCATGAAGATGATCCTTTTTCCTATAAGTACCAGAGTCGAAATGGTCAGTCCTTTCAGAGATTTTCAGTCTTTACAATACATTTCAGGGAATAAACTTCCTCCTCCCCACAAAGGGCATCTGGTATTAAGCTGACAATGAGGTCTTTGAAAATTACCCATTAACTTTTTTCTAATTAAAGTATCCTCCCTGAAGCCTGCTTGTTAGTTGCACTTCCTGTCCTGATGTTTGGAGAAAAAAAATGCTGGATTATTTCACCCAGTGTTGAAGCAGTTTGCTGAGTTTCAGCATTCTCAAGCTCCTCATATGATTTCTTCTTTATGCTGTTGCCCAGTCTGGCACTTTCCCAAGTAAGTGTTGCTGCAGCTTTATTAATAATGTGTGTGAGCTGGGGCAGAAAATGAGCTACAATGGCCCTGGGCTGAGAGGAACTGGACTATGTGAGGGAGGATGGATAGGGAGGAGTTTTATTAAGGAGAAATCATAAGTTTTTCTTAGAATCTTGCTGAAAGGAGAAATGATTGTCCATCAACTGCTTACTTATAAAATGCCCAGGGAAGTACTGCTGATAGAAAGACAAACAGAAAGATTTTCATGCTGTCTGAAGGGAGGAATCAATAACTCAATAGATGGGTTTAGTTGGTTCGTATATATTGGCCTCCCATCAAAGAACATATACTTTCTACACCATGAGTGACTTTCTAGAAAAACGAACACTGAATAAGAACAATTGTTTTTTAAAAACTTCTTCCTTAATATTTATCTCTGTGGTTGCTTTGTTAGACCTCTTGGGCTTAACTTTTCTTTTGTCCTCTTCCCATATGTTTGAAGAACTTGTTCCAAATATTTGATTGCAAAAACTCACTTGGTATATTTCATCCAGGATTTATTCTTTCCTGATCTTAGTGAAAGTCCTACATCAAATTCTCAGTTTGCTAAAGCAGTTAGTTTTCTTCCTCTAAGACATGAGTCAATGGCTCTTGTTGAAATATCATGTACCTCTTCTTTAAATAAACATCTTCTTTATCTCATTCATCAGAAAAAAACACTGTCCTTACCTGCAAAACTCCTGCTCAAGAATCTTTTGAACAAAAAGGTGGCTTTTTAAGATTGAAACAGAAAAAGAAAGGAATAAGAGCCTTTCTTAAAGGCCTTACATGACTCAATCACACAAAGAGAATGGGAATAGGGAAGAGTGCTTTGATCATACAGTTATATAGAAGGTTTTCATGTATTCCTTGACAATAATGCCTCAATTTTCTCAGAACAGTGTTGGACTATTGGTTCTGCCACTTAGTGATCTTGGACAAGTTAGCGTCCCTCTTTGAGCTTTAAATTTTTCATCTATAAAATGAAGAGGATGACTAAGATGATTTGCAAGGCCTTTTCCAGCTCTAAAATTCTGACCTGCCCTTTCATATAGCCTATTGATGTGAATTAATTAGCATTATTTTTAAATTACCTTGTCTGTTCTTAGTTTTTAGTTGTACTCCGTCTTTTCTTTCTTCTTTGAAATAATAAATTATCTTAATATTCACTTTTTAAAAATCTAGTTGTAAGGAGATAGAAGATAATGGATTTGTGATTATATTAGCATAGGAAACTCCTGAGTGAGGGATCTCCCTTTATTAGTGCACGTTGGCACTTGCTCTGTAAATAATCTTGAGAGGTTTTTAGACCCAATAAGAGTTCAAATACCTTGCTTTCACAGCCAGAAACCAATTTCAAGTTCAGCTTTCTATCCACTGTCTCACTTTGTCTTTGATATTCTCCGTGTCAAAATGCTAAGCCCTTCCCACAACCATACACCACCATCCAATTCAGCCTACACTGTGATGTTACACCTGCTCATCCCAGTTTTCCCTGGCTCCCATTCCTATACTGCCTACCCTGTGACTCATAGTACATACATACCTCAGGTGCCATCTACTCAGTATCAACTCTCTTCCACTTAACCCTTCCCACTGGCTATATCACTATATCACCAGGCTCCTGTGGTCTGAGTTCTCCATAATTCGAAAGCTAGGCCCCAAACCAGCTTTTCTTTTCCCTGATGAGTATATTTTACTCACCTGTCCATGCATTAATGGACACCATTAATGTATAGAATGTGAGTTAGACTTAGAGTCAAATAGAACTATGAAACTTCGGTTTCCTCATCTATAAAATGGGGATAATATATAAAGCACTTTGTAAGTCTGAAAGCACTCATTGCTAGTTATTAGTTTTATTCTTATGGTTTATTGTTATACCAACCACACCATTACCCTCTGTAGCCAGAAGAAAAGTCTGAACAACCAGGTCTAGATTTTCATTCCACTTCAATAGTGAATACAGTTCTGTTTCAGAAGAATTACTCTCAAGTCAAGTTGCTTCTCCTTCTGTTGACACTAGCGTCAGTTGGAATGAATATTTCAGACTGCAAGGAAAGATTCTGAGTCCACAACTACCAATACCTCCTCTGGAACAAATGCCTAAACTGTGTCTTTGAGGGGATTTTCAATCAATGTGCACATCTCTGCTTTCTGTCACTTCTTCAACTAGCTTACTTCAATTTAATTTTGCAAAACATACCCTCTTCCTGCCCCTTCTACTAAGCTACCAATCGTTCAGGCCTCTCCTTACCTCTCCTTTCCTTTGCATTTCTCTCACCACCATGCCATCTGTCTGTGTCTTGTAAAAGAGGATTGAAGTTGAGGTGATTGCACTTGACCCACTGAAGCTGACTTGACAGACTCTTCTGAGGAAGTCTGATTTCATAAAATTCATTTTTGTGCTGAATCAATGAGCACTTGACCGAAGTGGAGGCATAGAAACCCTGTGCAGGTAAGCGAAAATGAGATTATTTTTTTCCATTTCTTCTTTTTTTTAAATAAAACTTTTTGGTGGTGAAATAATTTTAAAAATCAAAAGCCACATCCAATTAGGAGTAAAAATTAGATGGAAGTGATTTGAGAGGACATCAAGTCCAGCTCCCTCATTTTATAGATGTCTTTATCTATAGATATCATCCTCACCTCTCTAAAGGCCTAGACAGATTTAATGGCTAACTAAAAACCATAGACTTATAAGGAGTGGTAGAACTGGGATTTTAAGGCATTATAATACCAATCCAAGGATTCATACTTTTGGACTTGCTTTTGGACTGTGTTTATTGGCAAACAGAATAGATATTTAAGATCTTGATTTGGGTGGGAATAGTACTAAGTTTGAATAATGTATGAACTTTGTTTAATAGGATGAGAGGGAAGTTTCTATAAACAATATGATTGTCCAAATGGAAAATATACAATATTTTGTTTAAATTATGGCTTTAAAAGGTTTAATATGAGACTTTTGGCTCAAATGTTTATTAGTAAAAAACAAAAGAGAAAACCAACTATCTGCAAATTTATCTCTGTATCTCTGCATCTATCTATCTCTGTATCTATCTCTGTATCTATCTATCCATGTATCTATCTCTGTATTTATCTCTGTATCCGTCTATCTTTGTATTTTATCTATCTTTATAGCTCTCTATTTCTTTATCTCTGTATCTCTATATCTCTGTATCTCTGTATCTATCTATCTATCTATCTATCTATCTACCTATCTATCTATCTATCTATCTATCTATCTATCTATCTATCTATCTATCCATGTATCTATCTCTGTATTTATCTCTATATCTGTATATCTTTGTATTTATCTATCTCTTTAGCTCTCTATTTTTATCTCTTATCTCTATATCTCTGTATCTCTGTATCTCTGTATCTCTGTATCTATCTATCTATCTATCTATCTATCTATCTATCTATCTATCTATCTATCTATCTATCTATCTATCTATCTATCTATCTATGTATCTACCTCTGTATTTAACTCTGTATCTCTCTTTGTATCTGTCTATCTTTGCATTTTATCTATCGCTATAGCTCTCTATTTTTTATCTCTGTATCTCTATATCTCTGTATCTATCTATCTCTATTTTAATTCTTTGAAAGAAGTCAATTCTCCTACAACCAAATTGTTAGGTCAGTGGTTCGAGGGACTCACAAAAATACAACAAATATAACTGTAGGAAGCAAATCTTTCCCTAACTTCAGTGTGTACAGTTTTTATTTTTGACCATCCCAGAATATAATCACAAGATATTAAAAGAATGGCAAAACTGCATCTACAAGGAACAACCTCATTTGATAAACTAAAGTTAGATAACTTCTGTAGGATTTTAAATAGCTAAACCCTGGAGATAACTATTTTAGTGAGAGGGAATCCAAGCAAGAGAGCACCTTGTGAAAACCTCCATAGAGAACTGAGAAGGAAGATTTATCTTTCTTTCTCCCTCCTTGGTCATAGTTATTAGGGAAACAGAGACATTGTATCTAGTATTTTGAGAATCCATTGATTTTGTGGTACATTTGAGGAAGCAGAGATATACACTCTAGTCAGATTTGGATATAGAGAGATAGGCAATTGATAGAGGAAACAGCTTTTGGAATGGATTCCCTAGCAGAAGAGAAGGGGGGGTGGGTGGAGAAGAACAGACACTTGGAAAGTAGCTTAGCAACCCATCAAGCAGAGATACTGCACCCAAAAGGAGAAATATGAAGATGCTACAAAGAGCAAAAGAAGTTCCAGAAAGACCTTGAAATACTATGAATTGGGGCAGCTGGGTACCTCAGTAGATAGAGAGTCAGGCCTGGAATTAGAAGGACCTGGGTTCAAATGTGACCTTACTCAAACACTTCCTAGCTGTGTGACCCTGGGCAAACATTTAACCCCAATTGCCCAGCCTTACCAGTCTTCTGCAGTGGAACCCATGCTTCGTATCAATTCTAAAACAGAAGGTAAGGATTATTAAAAAAGTACCATGAATTGTGAATTGCCTTGCCACATGTATAGAGTCCGCATTTCTCTTATTACAATTATTCCATAATTTGAGTCAAATCTTCCTACAGGTGTTATAAATATTTGTCAGAAATGTGTCCTACATATGGGGGATACTTTATAGATAGTAACGCTTTTTATCTTAGGATATGCTTTTGCTAAGAAGTGATTATTTTGCTCATTGATTATGTCACAGTGAGGACTCCTGGGTTGTATTAGAAGTACAGAGCTCCAGGTTTATCCTTGTAACCCTGAATAGCAGCTTCATTCGGGGACACAAGTGATAAGTTGGTCTATTTTGGGAATCATCCCAAAGGGAGTGTTACATCACGATGCCTGGATAATTGTTTGAGATTGCAGATAATCCTAGGACAAATGACCTAGAAACTGGAGCCTTTCCAATTTGTGTCCAAAAGATTGTACTCTGATCAGAGAACAAACACTAGTAAAGGAATTAAGAAATAGATTATTTGTACAATGAAGGAAGCAGAGTTAAGATCTTCCATAGAAAACCAGGAATGTATTTATCTTTTAGATAAGCCCAGAGACAGCAAGAACAGCAGGATTCCTCGAAGCTACAGACTGAAAGTTCCCTTTATCGCAGGTGGCACCCAGAGGTTACTCTTTCTGCCAGAGGCTCTTTCTCTTCCACAGAGTTCATATTTTCCAAGAGCTACCTCCATTTGTTTTATTGCTGCTTTCTATTCTGCTTTGCAGCTTTTCCCTGGGCTAAGAACAGAATTATCAATGTCGCTCGTACTATATTCTGAAAATCACTGTCAGGTGTGAATTAAGTGCTGTATTTGAAGGTTTCTGCTCCTTCTCAGCAGTCACAATGGGACTTTTATGGAATAATACTACCTGGCACTCATATAGTTCTTTTCATCTTAGAATCCTTAAGTGCTTTATAACCAATCTATCTCCTCCATCTACATTTCAATGATTCCTATCACCCCCTCGATCTTGGATCCTTGACAGACACTTTAAACTAACTACCATAACTTGATTCCAGCAGGGCTTGACTGAATGATGAGAAGTGGGAAACATCTGAATAATTGCTCTCAAGTTTCTCGAGAAAGGAATGAAGCAGAATTGGAATATTATCTGGAATATTAAAGATGAAAATATCAAAGCAGGCAAAGGTGAGAATGTTGTTGTACCCCAGGGCATCTAGGTAGTAGCATGTGCTATTAACCCTATTTATTAACATTACTTATCAGAATTTGGGAAGGAATTAACAAACCAACTTACTGTGAATAAGGAGACTTTACAAATTGGGACATTACTTGCATCTGGATTCCCATTTGGATATGATGAATTACTAGTTACAAATGAAGAAACTGAGACTTTGACAGGAAAGAGTCAGCTAAGTGTTATAATGGATAGAGCATCAGGTCTGGAATTGGGAAAACCTGAGTTCAAATTTGACCTCAGATACTTCTTAGTTGTGTGATCCTAAGCAAATCACTTAATTCTGTTTGCCTCAGTTTCCTCATGTGTAAAATGGGTGGGAAAAGGAAATGGCAAACCACTCTGGTGTCTTTGCCCAGAAAACTCCAAATGAGATCATGAAGAATTGGACAAGACTGAAATGATTGAACAACAACAAATCAGGAAAAGGGACCTACTCAATATGATGCAATTAAATTGACTAAATCAATGACTAAAATTTGAGCATCCTGACTCCCAGTCCAATATTCTTTTTATAACTGGGGTGAAATTCAAATAGCAACAGGCCTCATCAATTTATATATAAAGATCCTGTAGACCACATATTTATTTGTTTTTAAAATGAAATATTATCTATGTTTTTATTTTGGGGGGTAAGGATTTCTCAATTACATTAAAAAAAACTCTTACCTTCAGTCTTAGAATCAATACAGCCTTGGTTCCAAGGCTGAAGAGCAGTTAGGGTTAGACAACGGAGGTTAAAGTGATTTGTTCAGGGTCATACAGCTAGGAAGTATCTGAGGTCAGATTTGAAACCAAGACCTCTGGTCTCTGAGTCTGGCTGTCAATCCTCTGGGCCATGTAACTTCCTCTTTCAACTACATTTTTCTGGCCATCCTGGGGATGTTGTGGGCTGAATTTGGCCTGCAGATCACCTGTTTGACTCTTCTGCTTTTACTATACCACATTGCCATATAATTCTTTGACATCCTGCCTGGTTCAATTACCTAAACACTTAAAAAAATATTGCAGCTCTGTTTTTAATATTTGGAAAAGGGTTCTTGGTTATCACACTCTGAAGTCATTCCTCTTTTCTTTTCATTCTCCTTTTCTTTTCTGTTTGACTTACTTTCATATGATATTTTATATTTTACTTATGTAATCTCTTACCAGATTGTCACCTCCTCAAGGGCCAAGACTTTCTTTATTCAGCAGGGTATCTCTTTTCAGCATCTAATGTTTTTGCCAAGCCTCTAGCACAAGTATCTTGCAAAAAGTAGGTGCTCAGGTGATGGTTTTTTATTTGGATTTTATAAAATATGAAACAAAGAATAAGAGGCTACAAAAGTGTATAAGAAAAAAAAAACAGACTCAAGAAAACTCCAAATTACCTTCCATAGAGGAGAAAACATTTTCAACACTTGAGTTTTTTACAAAATTAGCTGTTTTTCTTTTCCTCGGAGATTATCTCCAGTTAAGCCAAGTAAATCTCTTTCATACATAGTTTCATACATAGTATGTTGACTTCCCTATCAGCCTGGGAGCTCCTTGACAGCTAGCTCTTTTGCCTTTCTTTGTAACCTCATGTGCTTAATAATAACTAACATTTATATAGTAAAACATTTTACAAATAGCATCTCAATTGACTCACACAACAATCCTATTATTATCCCCATTTTAGAGACGAGTTAGAATTTGAACTCAAGCCTTAATGACTTCAGTTACAATGCTTTATAGGAACCACCTAGTCGCATAAAGTACTCAAAAGTTAGTTGCTTAGTACATTCCTTGTGTGGCACAAGCTAGATGCTTAGAATTTGTGGATTTGACTTTGTTGTTACTAATTGATGAGCCTTCAAAATATAAGCTTATCATGCCAACAGTATGACCTAGATGTGATGAATGATGGACCTTAAGCCCTCAAAAGAAATAATCTGACAGTGTAAAATTAAGTAATCATGGGATCTGTGCTATCGACTGAGTGGCAAATCCTGTCCTGGAATTGCAACTATATCATCAGCTCCTTAGAATCTAGCCAAATATTTCTCCTCTTAGGTCACAGCTTTATATTCTTCTGAAATCTTCTACCTCCAATCTCCTCACCCCAGACTCCTTAAGGACAAGGGATTTAATTTTTTGTCTTTAATTTCCAGCACCAAGGCCATTGCCTGGCATACTTAATAAATACTTGTTTAATAGACTTGACTAAGCAGTATTTGTATTTCACAATTAATAGATCAGAAAGCCAAGAAAAATGCTGGGATTTTTGGCTGCCATTTTAGGAGAAACAAAATTTTTGCTCCTATTTATTTTTCTCTATCAGTGTGATATTTTGTCTGCTGCCTTGCTATATGTACATAAAATCATAGACTGTTGAATCTGAATGTTGAATATTAGCAATCATTTAGTTAATCAAATATATTATTTTCTAGTCTTTTAAAACATTGGGAAGTGGAGTCCTAGAGAGGTGAAATGACTTGTCCAAGGTCATTGTAGAATGCTTTCCTTATTACTGGAACTCACTTTTAAGTATATATTTATATTTCTTCCCTTCTAAAATAGGTAAACTTTCTAGTAAGAAATTTCTAGTAGAAAAACATCAGTTCTATAGGGCCAGGGAGAACTGAAATGCCTATGAAGTTTAAAGTTAAAGTGTCAATAATTACTAATAGAGTACAGTCAATCTCATAAAAGAGTGAGAATATGAATGAATTCCAGAAAAAGCTTATTCTTGCTGCTTTTTCTTACATTCCACACTATTATGTGCTTATTTGTTGACTACATCCATTCTGAGAAGATCTTGTTTTCTAAACCAAACACACAGCCTCAGGAGAAAACCAGGAAGGGGAAGAAAGAGGCTACAGGGAAAGACAGACTTGTTTGAACAAAAGAGCATATCCTGGATGTGTGAAGGGCAGAGACAGTGTTCAGGCAGCTTTTCATTGTGCTAAGTCCCCAAGCTTGCTAAATTTGAAATGGTCCTTTTCTCTTTAGCCAACAAAAAACCCCAAAGCTAAGATATGGCTCTCATGTTCTTTGGTAATAATTGAGCATGTTTCTTGTCTTGAATTGATATTCATTTTCTATCCTAGGGCGGTTTCACCTTAAGATAGCTTCTTTGAGGCACCTTGAAAAACTTCCATGGTAAAAGAAAAACAAACAAACAAAAAACACCAACTTTGGAATCTTAGCAAAGGGGAGAAGTGGGTGAAATTGTATTAAGTTATTAAGTAAGTTGAATGTATTTATCGGATTCTTGTTTTGTAATTTCTTTTAAAGTTGAAAAACTTAGAGTTTAAAGAAATAAATTATAGAGACAATGTTGTGTGGTAAAAATAGCATTGGGCTTGAATTCAAAGGACTTGGGTCTGAATCCTAGTTCAGCTACCTGTTTTGGCTTTGGACAAGTCATTTTTCTGGGCTTCAATAATTTCTTTCTCTGAAGAATGAAGGGGTTGGGCTAAATGAGTACCAAGGTCTATTCTAATACTTTATCTTTGCTACTTTGATAATTAACTTGCGTACCAGTCACAAATTATGGCAGCAGTAAAAGAATTACAACTAATGCCATGATTTTTTTTTCATATTTTAAATTTGTCATTTGGGGAAAATTCTCATCCAAACCTATTTTTCACCAAACTTCAGCTTAATTTTGTAGTAATTCTTTTCAAAGATTCCTTTCCTCAGTAGTTTGTGATCTTTAGTTTATCAAATGTTAGACTTCTGTGTGCATTTGTTTCAAAGTATCTGATCTGTTCCATTGATTTGTTTTTTAATATTTTATTTTTCCCAATTACAAGTAAAGAAGTTTTTTTTCTTTTCTTTTCTTTCTTTCTTTATTTATTAAAAAAAATTTTTTTAAACCCTCGTACCTCAGTGTATTGTCTCATAGGTGGAAGAGTGGTAAGGGTGGGCAA
>NC_058131.1:490489260-490510537 GCF_016433145.1 Gracilinanus agilis
CGGCTTCTTTCCTTTAATATAGATATTTTTAATTAAGTACCTAATTCAGACCTGGGAGACCCCACTCTGTTATAATAATACATGTGACAAATTACCTCTTTGCTTTCAAAAAGTTCTTAATTATGGAATGTACTTCAAAAGAGCACTCCAGGCCAAGAATCATCCCTTTTTGGACGCTTGCATAATTTAGTGTTGGTAGGCAAATAATAAGCTGTATTCGGATATGAAACACCTCTCCATATGGTCAGAGTGTTTTGGGGGAGATGAAGGGGTGTAGTCCGTGAGAGTTTTCTCCTGTAAGATTTGACCAAAGGTTATATTTAATCCTCTTCTCCAATCTCCACATGATCTAGGGGGTATAACCTTTTTCTCAACCCAGTCGGAAGGAAAGGAAATGCATAGATGAATACATCCGGACAGATGGATGATCTGGCTAGTTGTTTTCCTTGAAGTCAGAACCAGCTGCTTCAGAGAGAAATGAACCCAATTCTAATGCACTGCACCATGAGGGGAGCCAATTTCATCCTATCCTAGGTTTCTGGTGAATGTTCCAAGGAATTCTTTGTCTCACATATGCTAAAAAATTCTTGTAGTCACTTCACTATTCTTTCTTAATGTATCTGAAACAAGAGTTACAAGAAGTTTGTGACTGAAATTATAGCCTTAAGATTTGCTAATACTTTAAAAATTATAACATTAATTTAAAAGAGGTTAAAATTTAAAAAAAATAGCAAAATCCAGACAAGTCAATTGAGGAGAATTTGGTATAGGAGAAAGAATACTTGACTTGAGGGTAGGAGACATATATATATATATATATATGAATCTTGTTTTCAACACTTACTGGGCATGTGACCACGTGCAAGTAATTTTACTTTTTCCAGTTTCAGTTCTGTAATTGAAAAAATGGAGCTATATTCCCTCCCCCCACCAATGCCCATCCTGCTTAACTCACTGAACTTTACCTGTTTGCCCTATCACCAGGGTATCCAGTGGACCTAACCTGTGCTTGCTTATTATGAGTATTTCCCCTCAAAAAAGCTTGCTTAATTTACTTTCTTCTTCTCCCAAACACTGGGACTTTGACTAGGGAATGCTCCTCATACTCCTCTGACCTTTCCTGTGGCAACACAAGTCATATAAAAGAGATTGCTGATTCTCTTTTACTATAGCTTGGAATTCTAACACTTCCTTAAATTATATTAAAATGTCCCTTCCTTTGCACTCAAAAGGAATTTTTCCTCTTTCTCTAAGAGAACTTAGGGTATTTCCAAAAAACTCCTTCTTCTATCCTTTCCTTTGTCTCAACCCCCTTTGATATCATCTCCCACTTTCTCCTTTCCCAATATCTCTAATAGCTTCCAAACTTTGCTACACTTGAAATAGTTGATTACTCTATTCTCTGGGGAATTTCACAACACTATTCTCTCCTGGTTCTCCACAGTTTGGTCCTCATTATTATCCATTTTGCACCCCTGTGTGTGAGTATTCTCCTTTAAAACTTTTACTTGAGTCCTCTTCTTGGTGAATCATTAGATTTCTTGCATTTAATTATCATTTCTGTGCAGAAGGCTCATAGATCTAAGTATCCAATCCCAATCTAAGTGTTTAACTTCTTTAGTCCCCCATCACCAATGGCCTTTAGGAGAAATCAAACAGAATCTCAAGCTCAGTATTTCCAAACCAGAATTTATTATCTTTTCCCTCCAAGCCTACCCCTCCTTCCAAACCTCTTTATTTTTGTTGAGTGCACCACTATTCTTCTAGTCTCAGGTTCATAACCTTAGTGTCATCCTTGTTTCTTGATCCTTCCCCCATTTCTAATAATTTGTCAAATCTTGCTATTTTTACCTTCACAACATCTCTAGTATCTGACCCATTCTTTCTGTTTAAACAATCACCACTTTATTTCAAGCCCTCATCATCTTTTACCTAAATTGTTGCAACAACCTTTTTATAGTATGCCTCTCTTTTCTCCTTTTAAAACCACCACAATCATTCTTCAAATTATCTTTCCCACCTCACTGGACCTATTTTGAGATCCTTTCCTGTTTCATATATTTTGATCCAGCCAAGTTTCTCTCTGTTTTTTAATACATTATGCTTCATCCCTGCTCTCTATTCCTTTATAACAGCAGTCCTGGGAGCAGCTAAGTAGCTCAGTGGATTGAGAGTCAGGCCTGGAGATGGGAGATTCTAGGTTCAAATCTGGCCTCAGACACTTCCCAGCTTTGTGACCCTGGGCAAGTCACTTGACCCCTATTGTCCACCCTTACCACTCTTCCACCCAGGAGCCAATACACTGAAGTTAAGGATTTAAAAAATAAAAATATATATCTTAAAAAAAACAGCAATCCTGAACACTTACTTCTTTGCCTTTTTCTGGTACATGCCATCCTCACTGTTCTGTTTATTATTGTACTTGTGCCAAAGATGTTTTCAGTCTGCAGAAGATGTGCTGACATCTCAGGACCCTTGATTAATAGTTTACCCAATATTTAAATATAAAAGAATAATAATAGAATAAAGACTTGTTTACTTATTTCTATCTGAACTCTTTCGAAAAGATGAGGATGATTTAACCTTATTGTTATTATTTTAAGCAACTGACATTTTATCTCACTTTAAATTTTGCAAAGTACTTCACACACATTCTTGTTTAGACCTTCCAAACAACTCTGTGAGGTAAGTACTTTAGGTATTATTGTCTTCATTGTGTAAATGAGGAAACAGGTTCAGAGAGACTATCCGAAATGGAATTTAAAACTATCTTCTTTATTCTGTTCCATTGTAATAACCAATTTGCAAATGGCATACTAAAAAAGGTGGGGTGTTCTTGCTCCTTTTAAGAACCTACTATAATTTTTCAATATCTTTTGAAAATATTTTGGTGCTTCCTAAATATTTCAGAAACTATTTTGACCACCTATTTCATTCCTGTATGGTCAGTGGGCTTCTATGCTTGTAATATCAATTCTGATAAGCAACTGGAGAACAGGATGAGTGACAACCAACAGTTTTAGAATTTGGAACTTACCCAGATACCATGAACCATGCAAAAAGCAGTTACTGCCAGGACTATAAAAGGCAAAAGCTGGATCAGGAAGCTCTCTTAATCATGAGAAGGGGACCCGAGTGGCTGTGTGGGCAGGCCAACCAACCTGCTTAGGTTACCTGTATCCTATTCCACAAGTTATCACATCCTCAATTTCTAGATAGAGCTGGGCTATACACTGATTACTTATCATCAAGGAAGAATACCATTAATCCTCAAGGCACCTGGTCAGGGACAAAAGTGCCTGGCTTGGCCTGAGTGCCACAGAAAGGGGAACCTCTCCAGCAGACAATCTCAACCTGATTCATCTGTGATTGCCAACCCTGATCATCAGTAGTCTAGTGTAGTTTCCCAAAACCTCCTTCCTTCAATGTCTGATCCTCCCCCAGAGTTTGTTACAATTAAATCCTAAAGTTTACCTAGCTGAATCTGTTATTATTCTAAAGTTCACTACAGTATTCTTTTGATCTAAAGGGGAGGGATAACTCAAACAAGATCAAATCACAGTCATAGGCATTACCCATCAGGTTAAACCCAGGATAAGGGTTCAGCGAAGCTGTGTGATCCAATTCATAGCTTCTCACTTTATTACTTAGTCCTGGGCACTTTTAAGGGAGGTGTGTGTGTATTCAGCTGAGCTTCATATACTTTGTGGGACCATGTTCACTACCACAACTCAGTGTCCACCCAAGCTTCCCACCTCACTCAGCTTAGGTCCTTAGATCATCAGAGGACCTTGGGCCATCTATCAGGCCCTATCCAGTAGCACCATACTGCCCATTACATGCTATAATATTTCATAAGAAGCATAAAGCATAGCTACTTTGAAGTTGCTTCTCTGTGCCATCATTTAAAATTTTTTTCCCTTAAATTTCCCTATTTTGTGTCAGTCCCAAAAAATATAATTGAACCAAGTTATAACATGTGATAGTTTGTGCTTGCATAATTTGCTTCTTTAAGCAGCTAATTAATTCCTTCATTGAGTGGGAATGGTGCTAGGAAGAGAAAAGAACAAGGAAGAATGAAACCTTTGCATTTCTTTTTAGGTGCCACAGGTTCTAATTATAAAGAACTAATTAGAAAAAGTATTTTGAAACTGTGAAACCTTTCTTATTCTGAAAAAAATATCAGTCTTCTCCTTTCCTTATACTTTTTCATGTTTTATTCATGTCTCTATATTTGGTATATACTGTACATTCATGTATGTAGATGCATATGTTATCTCCCATTAAAATGTAAGCTTCTTGAGGGCAATCACTGTTTCTCTTTTTTCTTATAACCCAGATGCTTAGCACTGTGCCTGGCCCCAAATGGGAATGCAATATATGCCTTTAATTAATTGATGAATTATTTTTTTATCACTCATTTCATAACTTTCTCCCCAGTAAGAAATGGAAATGATTAAACAAAACGAACTAATTTTCAGAAAAGTTTCTAAACTACTGAAGGACAATACAGCATCTTTGTGTCAAGGTTACTGCTAGCACCACTACCACTGTTGCCAAGGCCTGACAGGATAGGAACTTTCTCTGAGATAGCATCATTGCTTCTGTGGGCATAGTTAGCAGGGGAACAAGTGCTCCAAGAAAGTATTGGTGCCCTCTAAATATCTTACTCTGATGCAAAGCCTCAGTCATCCCATCCTAGTTATGCCTCTTGATAGTATATGTAGCATTCAACATTTGTGGTCTTCCTGGGGGCTTAGGGAAATATTTCACCAGTCTTTTCAACTAAGATTGGTCATTTTAATTAATTTTAATTTTGGTTTATTTTAGTGCTATCTTTTACATTATTATGATATTTCTGTATATTATTCTGATGATCCTATTTTCTTTACTCTACAGTAGTTCATGCATGTCTTTACAAGTTTCCCCAAATTCCTCATCTTTGTAATTTATTATGGCACAGTACTAGTTCATTCTATTCATATGCTACAATTTATTTAGCTATTCTTGTATGCTTATTATTAGGAATATTTGTTCAAATGAAATTGCCCTCCATAGATATCAACGATCTCTTAGTTACCAGATTTAATGACCTTTTCTCAGTTTTTCAAATTTCTTGACCACTCTGTGGCATGTGCTACTGTTGTCTACTTTTTCCTCTTGGATATTCTCTCCTCTCTAAGATTTTATGACATTGATCTCTGGTGGTTCTCTTACCTTTTTGACCTCTCAAGAATCCCATTTCCTGGATCTTCATTCAGGTCTCACCCACTAAGAGTATTTTCCAGGACTCTGTCTTGGGACCTGTTCTCTTTTTTCTCCATGCTTTCCCCCTTGATGATTGCATTGACTACAATGGGTTAAGTTACCTTCTCTTTGTTATCATCCTACTGAATAAACTCCCATGATTCTCTATTACCTTTTAGAATCAAATATCAAATTCTATATTTGGCATATAAAGTTTTGCAGAATCAGGCTACCTCATACTTTCCTACTTTTCTTCCATTTTATCCTTCTCGATGAATTCTACCACTTAGCCACAATGCCCTAGCTGATCTTTCTCAGTCATGTCACTCTATCTTCCTTGTGTGAACCTTTGCACTGGCTGTTCGCTATACCTTAGAATGTGTTTTCCCCTCATCTCCAATTCTTATGTTTCCTTGGCTTCCTTTAGTTAAAATCTCACCTTCTACAGAAACCCATTCCTTGTCCCTCTAGCTATTAAAGCCTTCCCTCTGAGATTACCTTCCATTGCTTCTGTGTATATATTATATACTTGTAGTTACTTGCATTCTTTTCTCCATTATTATGTGAGTTAACTGAGGGTAAGACCATTTTTGGGCTTTCTTTGTATCATCATTACCAAACACAGAACCTGGCACATCATAAGCACTTAATAAACACCCATTCATTAACTTATTGACTCACCATTAGATGCATTTATGTTAAGGGCTAGTTTCTTAGTAATTCCTATTTCCTTTCTCTTTACCCACATTACCCACTCCTTCTTAAAAAGGTAAAAATTAAGTCACAGGCAAAGATTATAAATCAACTCAGTCCTGGTTCTAGGAATGTGATGAAAGGTTTTGTTGATCAGTCTGAGACCCATATGACTATGCAACATCTTCCTTTCAAATAATGTTAAAAGTCTGCTAGATTCATTCATAACTGAGGAAATAACGCTCATTACTAGAGAACAGATTTTGCTTACTGTGTTCCATCAATTACAATATTCTCCATTCTAGCTATCAGGTCCAATTTCAGTAAACTCAGAAATATTTGAAGACATAGTAAAGCAGGTAGATTGTTATTTGATTTCATGAAATGCCTTTTAAATTCTTGGTATATTCTAGGATTTCAAAAATAATGTGTGGGGGTATTATAAAAGCATTTTCTGTTTTTAGAAGAGGAATACAAATGCAACACAAACCAAAACTTTCTAGATACTTACAGGTAGGCTTGTTTGAGTCTTTCTGATAAAGGTCCTTTTAAAAATTAAAGTTTGTTTTCAAATGAATATCACCTACTCTTCCTTTCTTCTCTTCCCTCCTCAACTGGGAAAGGGAAGTGTTGGGATTCAGGCATGTACAGATCATGTATATATAATAGATGTAGCCAAAAAACTGACTGTTAGGAGCAATCTGCTCAGGTACCAGGCTTATGGATATAATTCTTATATTTCACTTGATTGATTTCTTGATCCTTGTAACAAAGTGAAACTCTAAACTTATGCTATTCTGACTACTCCCTAAGCCTTCAGTCCAAAGGTCAAAAGGATCTCTAGGCAGGGTGCTGACTTCTACATTGTCTTAGCCTCCACTTCTTTTGTTAATGGAGCCATTGTTAAATTCTCTACCACGTTCATTAACTACCTTCCATTCCCCATTCCTTGATTCTAAAATAAAAACTGGATTCATGTGTGACTCTCTCTCTTTTTAACACCAGAGGAGCAAGATAGACTGAATCACATGTTGTTGAACACTTTGTCTCTGTGTCTTTCTTCCTTCCTCATGTTCTTTCTCCCTTAATTCTTAAACCCTTCCACCCAGACTTCCTCAGTCTCTAGCCTCCCTTTCAGGTGGTGCACAAAAGAACATCATATAGCTGCTGGTAAGCTATAGAAAGAAAACAAAAACTCTTGTCAGAAACACATTTTGTTTACAGTATTGTTTTCAATGAGGACATCAAAATGTGAAGGAAAATCAACTGTTATGATTTCTTTGTGTAAATATTTATATGTGCTACATATAAAAAGCAGAAACATATTTGTAAGAAATACTGTTAATCAATTAATAAACATTTATTTTGTGCCTAATATGTTCCAGGCACCATGCTAAGTGCTGAGGAATACAAAGAAAGAAAATAGTCCTTGCTCTTAAGAAATAATCTACTGGAGGAGAAATTATATGGATTTTTTTTTAACTTTGTGTGTTATTTTTGTTTCCTTGGTTGTAAATCTCTCTGAGAGACAAACACAATGAGCAAATGTAGGTTGAACTATATAAATAAAGATGACAATAGAAAGAGTGATGTAAAATAACATTTAGGAAATGTATGATAAAAAAAAGTGCTGGTCTATTTAACAAAAGAAGGATAATGGGCAGACAATCCAAGTTTTGTACCAGTACCCAGGGAATATGAATACATACTAACACACAAAAATAATCATAGAAGACCTCCGGGGCATTAAGGAGACTCATGAACAATTTTGAGTACTTTTATAAACTGATGAAGAATGATACAAGCAGAACCAGGAGAATAATGTATATAATAATAGCAGTAAAATAGAAACAAATAACTTGTAAGAATTATGATCAACATAATGATCATTCTTGCTTCCAGAGGACTGATGATAAGACATGCTATTACATAGATGTGACAGATTTAGAGTGCAGAATTAGATACATATTTTTGCTTATAACCATTGAGGGAGTTTATTTTGCTTGACAATGCATATTTGTTACAAGAAATTTATTTTACTTTTCTTTTTTAATAGAGTGGGAGGAGAGAGAGAAAATTGAGAAGAAAATATATAGAACATTTTTTAAAGAGAAATATGGGGAGGAATACTACAAATGTGAAATGCTACAAACATATTAGTATCAGAGCTCTATATTATTACTTTTACCTAAATGTTTAATTTTATTATGGGAGCTCTCACAAAATGGGAATAATCTATGAATATATGCATTGTACAAACAAAACACATCAGCAAAACAACAACAAAGATTTAAAATTGTCTTCCAAAATTTTATCTCATTTGATCCTCAAAATAACTCTGGGAGGTAGATGTTATGATTATTCTCATTTTATAATTGAAGAAATAGAGTCTCAGAGAAGATAAATGACTCACCCATGCTCACAGGGTTATTAAATGTTGAAAGGAGCATTCGCCAAATCTCTCCTGTTTCCAAAAATTTTTAATACTTCATGTTGCCTAATTAACTTTAGTTTCACTAAGTGTTCCACCTACATAGTCCCATTTGAGTCTTCCAATAGCTCTTGGTGGTAGATACTACAGATATTATCCTCTCTATTTTACAGGTAGGGGCAGCTAGGTGGTGCAGTGGATAGAACACTAGGCCTAGATTCAGGAATACCTGAATTTAAATCTGGCTTCAAGCACTTACCAACTGTGTTACCTTGAGCAAGTCACTTAACCCTATTTTCCTCAGTTTCCTTATCTTTAAAATAAACTGGAGAAAGAAAGGGCAAACCACTCTAATATCTCTGCCAAGAAAACCGCAGATGGAGTCATAAGAGTTGGACATGACTAATGATACATTTATAAATAAGGAAACTGAAGCTCAAAGAACTTGACCATTTAGTAAATGAGGGATAATGGAAAGACAATCCAAATTCTTCCAAGGAATATAAAAACATGCTAACACACAAAAAATAATTATCAGAAAAAGTCTCTGATGCATTGGATTGACTTGTTCATGCTAGTGTCAAAAGAATTCAAGCCTAGGATTTTCCTGTCTCTAAGTTTAGCCCTCTTCTCACTTTTTGTGCTCTCCTACATTACTAAAGATATGAACAAAGGATCTTTTTAAGTGAAGAATTCTTGAGGTGACATATTTAGAAAATGAACTTTAGAGTCCATGTAGCCTGACCTTTTTAGAAGCCTTGTAGAGACAATTTCTGCAACCATTATGTAGATAAAGGAACTGAAGTCTAGAAAGGTGATTTGTCCAAGGTCACATAAATATGAAATGGCAGAATTGAGTCTTCTGACTCCAAATCTGGAGCTCTTTCTACCATATCATATCACCTCTCTAGAGTTTAAGAAACCTTATTAGTCTATTTCCTTTTACTAAGAAATTAGGGCAAATCTAAAGGAAATCAGGCAGTAATTTAAAAAAACAACAACTCATATAAACACTTCCACTTTAGAATGTTTCCTTTTTATTAGGGTTTGTTGCTCATTTAAGGGAAAGAGGTAAGAGAATGGTAGTAAGATCTGAAGCCTGGTAAGAATGATGTGGCATGTAGTGCAGATAACACATCTAGCTTTAAAAATATTTTAAGATAGAGATCATATGTTTTCCCATCATTTTTTCACTAGTTTAAACAAAGAAGAATATATAACTGTTAGAGATAATCCAGGACCTTGAACACAAGAGCCTTGGGTATAGCAATGCCTCCCTGTGTCCAGGCCAGTTCCTGCAACTGTCACTCAAAGAAGCAATTTGGAGAGAAGGTCACAGTCAATCCCCCTAACTGCTGATGAACTGCCTCTTATGGGACAGGCAAGTCCACTTTTCTGAAGCATCAAAGCACCCCCTGGGGACAGATAGGAGGTGGCATGTTCCAGACAAGTAAAATGACCACCACCACCACTTCAGTTACTGCTTCTTTTCAGATCCCAATGGAGATAGGAATAAAGTTCTTTGCTGCCACCATAACCATCCAGTGAAGAACAGCCACCTAAAAGGAGGTAAGCCCAAGAGTTCTAAGAGTTACACTCTTTGCTTCCTCCCACCCCCACCCCCATCTGTGGACATAAATAAGCTTCTAAGCCAGACCTGGCTGCTCTCATCCTGGGCAGTAAAATTGGGGATTGAGCCTGGAAACTGCCTCTTCAAATACAATTACTAAAGAGCCAGTAGAAGAAAGTACCTGCCCCCACAAAAAAAAAGCTGCCATGATTTTATTGGAAATAACTTTAAAGATAATACATTAACTTTTGATTTGTCATTGTACTCTTAGGACCTTTCCCCTTTACTTAAAGCTAAAACTATATGCTTCATCTCTATCACTAGAATATAAACTCTTTGAGAGCAAGGATTATCTTACTTTTCTTTTTGAATTGCCAAATCTAAGCACAGTGCTTTTCACATGATAAATGCTCAATAGATGCTTTATTTTTCATTCATTCCCATGTAGAGGCATGAATGTGTGTGTGTATATGTGTGTGTGTGTGTGTGTGTGTGTGTGTGTGTGTGTGTGTAGTTTACAAAGTTAACATGCTGTAGTAGAAACTTCTCTGTGTAAGAATGGTCTAAACCAAAGTTGTTTCTCCAGAGTATAAGAATAAAAACTCATCTTTGGAAGCTATACCATCATTTGCAGATCCTATCTATATTTCCTGGCAGAGATACTTGAGTGGTTTGCCATTTTCTTCTCCAGATCATTTTATAGGTGAGGAAACTGAGGCAAACAGGGCTAAGCGACTTGCCCAGGGTTACATAGCTATTAAAAGTCTGAGGCCAGATTTGAACTCAGGAAAATGAGTCTTCCTAACTCCAGGGCCAGCACTCTCTCCACTGTGCCATATTAAGACTAAAATTTTCTTGAGATTGTATCTTAATTTATAATTATTTATTAAATAATAGAAAGCAAGTCAGAGAAAGAAAAGGCACCAGCCGCACGTGACTGGCTGTTTTCCTTACCAAGCCATCTTAGAAGTTGCTTGAGCTTTTGCTCCCCTAGTTGTCCCATCTAATTGTCCTTTCTGCACCAAAAAGGAGGCCGACTTACTTTCCCAACCTGAACTTGCACATTCATTGATGTCACTTTCCTGGGTCTTTCTGTCTAGACTTGACTTCAGTCTGGGTTGGAGGCTGGTCTTCCCAGGAGGCACATGGGACAAGAAGCAAGCATCTTTTGAATGTCAGGGGACCACCAGGCTTCTGGCATCCTTCCAGGGTGTACATGCATCTTCCTTATACAGATAAGCCTCAGGCCTTGTTCTTAACTCAATCAGAAGTTAGGGTTAAATAGTGACCCCAAAAGAATAGGGTTTCAGACCAATAAATTCTCCTAGCCTCCTAGCTGCCTCTTAAATTTGGATCAGTCTAAAGTCTTTATGTTGAATAATACCCTCCTCTTTAAATCCTGATAATAGTTGCTCATCATTCCTAGAGGTTACCAGAGCTACAGAGAAGTTGATGCCTAGTGTTCTGGGTGAATGTTTTTTCCTTTGGTTCCCATGGAATTGTACTTCCTTTTGGTTAAATTGCCTGGATTTTTTTGGGGGGAGGAGGAGTGGTGTGGGAAACACCTGAGTGGAAAAGGAAAGTCAGTTGAAACTCTTGAATTCTCACCTAGTTTTTTGGTTGCCGCCAAGTGAAACCACCAAGTATATTATCCATCTGAAACCCTAAATCATTGCAAAGTATGCATGAAATACAGCCAAGTTTGAGAAAAAAAAAATCAATGACATTTTCCATGCACCTGGCCTGTGCTTTCTCAGTTTGAGGAGAATTTGGATGTATTTCAGTTTTTCTTAAGGAAACTCTGCATGGATTGATTGCTAAAACTCTCTCTAGTGGTGCTTTTCAAGACGTTGATGCTCACGCCCTCTGAACTGATCTGAGCCGAATGTTCCTTGGCTTTTGGGAATGGAGCATCTATCTGAAGTGATGACATTCAGCCACTATGGACCAAGGCGTACTTTGAAAAGAGAATTCCAATCTGAAAAGCTATCTTTATACCACATTACACACCAAGTCAAAGGCCCCTAGTACAGGGACTGTGAGGAAATCCAGCAGTCACTCAGCAACAATTCACTAACAGGTTGGGACACATGTGAATAATTTGTAAAGAGAGAAATTTCTGGAGAGGACATTTGGGCTTTTCCAGTTTGAGAAATGGCAGTTCTCACCTGAACAGCCAAAGGTAAGCAGAAGGGAATTGATTTAATATGTTATTAATACTTCAGGCAGAGTTTGCTATAATCAGATTAGCATATGTCTCTCTACCAAAGGATTCAAAGAAACTGGGCCAAACCTTAATGAAATCTGTCAATATATTTCAAGGAAATTAAAAAGAATCTTCTACTTTGGAGGTGTTTCCTTTTTTTCCTTAGGGTTTTTAATCATTTAAATGAAAGGAGGAGCTAAATAGATTTATTATAAGCGGATAGAAAGATGCTGATGATGTAAGATACAGATGCCTGATGACACTGAGAAAGTAAAATGGAATGTGGAAAAATGTATTGTAGTATTAATTGCTTATAGAATCAATTACAGTTTTCAAAACTGGAAAAATGGTAATAAGATAGTTCTCTTAAAAACATTTTTGAAACTGCAACTTCTTTATGATGTTTGCTTTGTATATCTCATACAATCCATGACAAATCCCAATGTTTACGTTTGAAAGGCTAACACTCTCTAAACCATTAATTCTGTTAAATGCATCTCTCTCTCATTCTCTCATTCTCTCTCTCCTCTCTGTCTCTTTTTCTCTGTTTCTCTCCTTCCTCTCTCTCTTTCCTCTCTCTCTGTCTTTGTCTGTCTGTCTCTGTCTTTCTGTCTGTCTGTTTCTCCTCTCTCTCAATGTGTGTATGTTCACATACACATAGATCAATTGATGACTAGTCATTGTGAAAACTATAAACCATTGTGATTGTTCTTCTGTCCTGCTAAAACAGGGCAAATAGAATCTTAGAATTAGCATTAGATAACATCTCCAAGGTCCTTTTGTGCAATATTCCTTTTTTTATACATGAGAAAACTGAGATCCAGGTACAAAAGTGGTGTGTCCAAGGTCACAAGGTAGTATGAATTGTAGCTAATTCAGAAACCACATCTCCTGAGCCCAAAGCTAGCATTCTTACCACTGTACCCCACTTGGATAAATTGTTCGATTTTTTAAAATTATTAAGCATTTGCTTTTCCACTACAATCTCCTCTTACTCCCCAAAAAGAAACAAAAAAAAGTAAAGGCCTTGTAACAAATATTCATAGTCAAGCAAAATAAATCCCTATATTGGCCATATCCAAGAATTCTTCACTTTTCAAACCAGTTGTTGTGGGTGCTATTGAAATCCATTGTCAGACTTAGCAATGCTTGTTATTGAGAGGGAAATATATAATATGAATATATATTTATGTAAATATATGTGAACTCTTGTGTAAATCAGAAAAAAGAAAACACAAAACAATCTCTAGGCCTTAGGCTTAAATACTAGATACACACAGAGAGCAGTAGTCCTGCAGCTGTGGGCCTGTAAAGCTGATATGTATCCTCTGGAAAAAATTACTTAAGTACTCAGCTGACAGGCTGCCCTTAATGATCTGAGCAGATGGCACTCACCCGTCTTTTTGCCTCTTCCCTCCCACAAGCCCAACTGTCTTTATGTCTAGAGAAATCAAAGTGAATAATATATAGATATTGGTAGCAAATAAACACAAACTCCAGCCTTTTTCTATTTTAATTGGACCCTCAAGCGGGAAATGGGAAATCAGAGTGGCAGCTATAATAGTCAACCAAGGATGCTTGATATACCATCTTCTGCATATTGAAACAAAAGAAGACTTTACTCAGTTTTCAGCATCATTAGCTACTTGGTGCATACACAATGACAAGTATATTTTGACATGGATAGGGATATTGAACTTTAGCCCCAGGTGATTTCATCCCATCCATTACTTCTTCATTATTCTTCTTATTTCTTCTTAAAGAATTCTCTGCTCTGTGTTTATGAGTTTCAAATATCTGTAGGCTCTTTTCATGTTCCTCTCATTTCTTCCTCTTCATTGTCAATAAGCAAAGGAATATCTTTATAGAATTCTTTTTATCTTTTCCTTTTCTTCCATATTTCAACTGATTTCAACTTCTTACCTCTGAAACCCTTCACATTTCTCCACTTGAAGAGACTTGAGGCATCGAAGATTTAAGCACAGCATTGCAACAACATATAGTCAGCAAATCTGTGATTCATACTAACTGATTTAATGGGGATTCAGAATAACTTCCATGTTGAAACCTTTTATTTCTTGGCTTTTTCTACAAATACACACAAACACTTGAATCCTTCCTCCAACTGACTATGGGGGAAAATTGACAGCCTCCCCATTATATGGTACAAAAGGAGAGCTGCTTCCCAAGCATAGAGCATTTATGTGACACAAATACAGGGGTCCTAAAAGTCTTGGAGCAGTTTAAAGCTGTTAAAACTTCAAAATATACTATGACTTTAGTGACACTCTACAGCTTAAGAATATAAGCTCTTCCTTTATTTCAGATGTTGGAAATGTTAATGTGTTCTAGATTTTAAATCTATCTGGAAAAAATGTCATTTCAACTGATAAAACCATATTCATTTATAATGCTGAGCCATTTGATATTGCAAAGAAATTTAAGGGCTAGAACATTCTTTTCTAAGTATTCAGGAACTTTGGCTACCTAGGAGGTTGGAGCTGTACCCCTGTAGAGGCAGTTGCCAGGTCTCATCTATATGGTCACTACTTTTCTGGCAAAGATATAAAGACTGAGTTGACATCAGGGCTAGAAGTTTGCGATAGAGAAGTCATATTTCTAGGCCATGAGGCTTTCCTGTCTTTTGGTAGCTGTTGGCCAGAGGTTAGCGTTGGTGGGAGTAAAGACAGTGGGTCCCCCCTCTAGCAGGTTTCGCTCAATGATGACTGGAAGGGCCAGGTGAGAAGCAAAGTTTGGTGGTGTGGGGGAATTGCTATTCTGAGTACTCTTGAGTTCAGAATATTGACTTGTCTCTATTATAGTCCAAGAGGAGATTTTGGGTAAGGTAGTCATGGTGGTCATCTCTCCTGGCATATGTTGGTTCCTGTCTTTTTCTCAAGATTTGCCTGATTTGACTGTCCCACGTGTGAAATAAATGACACTTGATTGAGTGTCAGCCTACTGGTAAAGAAAAGAAAAAATACAGAATAAAGATAGAAAAGCAGCTACATTTTGGAATGCTGATTTTGTTGTTGTTGTTGTTGTTGTTGCTCAACACAGATTCTCTTAATGACAAAAGAATATTGATGTCTTCTTCAGACACGAACTTGGTTTTAGGTGACATTCTTGGATCCTGCCCCTGTTCCCACACACACAAATAGGTTAAGCTATTTTTCCTCCTAAAAGAGGACAAAGTTACCCTAGAAACTTAATTGGACAAGGCTTAAGCTGTATCTCCTGTCACCTAGGACATAAAAAGGACCACCAAACTGAGTAAGGACCACTTCTTACTTGATAGATGTCCCCATATCCTGGCCTATCTATTAGAAACGTTTCAATATGTAAATGGAAGATATGTGTGTGTGTGTGTGTGTATGTGTATGAAACAACACATATATCTCTCCAGGGAAAGGCTAAAGAATCTTTGTTAAATGTCTTTTCTATGTTATAGATATAAAAATATACTTTTAACTATTCATTTATCTAGAAACGCCTCAAGTCTTCCTAATATAAAACTAAAACTAATACAGTAATGCCTGAATTACTTTTCCCACCTTGATACCTTGCTATTTTTTTCCTCCCTTCACTGACACTCTAATTCTTTGTGTGGGCCTGAAGGGAACTAATACAGTTATTAGATGGATTCAGCTTTAGATTTCCCATAATCTCCTATTCCCTAATATGATAATCAATGAATTTTCCCAAGGGGGAAAAAAGTATTACTTTCCCCATTAGGACTTATAGTGAGGACTTTTGTAGAAAACTATCATTTCATACATTGGTTTGCCTACATAGATATCTCCAAAATTCCATGATTTCTGAACACTTGAAAATGAGGCCCCTGGTTCATTCTTGATTTAGAAGTGTGATTTTATTATAAAGTCAAAATTAATATCAAACTGACTATCCCTTTTGACTCACTAACAATAATGCATACCAACCCTCACCCCTATCCCCATTCCTACTTATTCACATATGTAAATACATCTCTTTGTCTCTTTCTCTCCATATTATGTTTACATAAAAATACTCAGAATCACAGAATTTTAAAATGGAAGGGAGTTCATCTGTCATCTAGCCTAATTCATAGTTGAAAAGAATACCATATCAGGATTGACAAATGCTCATCTACCCAATGATTGAAGGTCTCTCATGAAAGGGAATCCATTACCTCTCAAGGCAGCCCATTCTACTCTTCAAAAGCTTAGATGACTAGATTTTTTCCCCTGATGTAATGCCTACATTGGCCTCTTTGCAACTTTATCCATTATTCCAGATTCTACCCTCTGGGGACCAACTAATCCCTTTTACAAGCAGCTTTTCAGATTCTTAAGCATGATGGGAAGAACATCTTTGCCATCCCATTTCAAACTGTGATAATAAAATGGCTCTGGGAGGAGTGCGTAGATTAAAACTGAGCATGTTATAATTTGGATAGCAACATGGAGAGCAAAGAAAATTAAAAGAAAAAAATGATAGCAAGAATAGTAGTCACTCTAGATATATAGATTTAATTTTATAGGATGTCTACTGCTTTTATTTTTCAAAGTTTCGATGCCTTTTAATAGTATCGATCATCTTGAGATAGACATCCATGACACTGTTACTCACTTTGTCCAGTGAAAATTACACAAAACGAATGAATAAATTTGTTACCTTTGCTTGACAATGAATCTAACATTCTTCATCTATACTATCTCTTTTCTTTAACAAAAGGAGGGAGGTGCATATCTTTATAGTAAGATTCTTTTTTAATTTTTAAATGTTCAGCAATGCAATTTATATTTCACTTGGATAATACATTTACACAACAGTAAAATAATTTAGGACCTTAGGTATTCCTTCTGTAAATCATTGATGCAAATCGATTTCTTTTTCCTAGAAAATGCTACTGTGTGTTTGTAAATCATGGAGCCACCAATGAAAGCCACGCTGGAATCTAGTGGTTCTTTGAATTGTCCTAAATGCCTAGAACCAGTGAGGCATCTTAATTCTGGATATCTCCCTCTAATCAACACTCTTAATTATGCTTTTGCTTTCCTGAGCCATGTGATTCCTGTGTAAACAAACTTTTAAAAATAGAAAAAGGAATTCACAGAATAGTTGTTAAAAAGCAATAAGGATTTTCCTCCTCAACAAACATTTACTGTTATAACTTTTATGACTAGAGTAGATCAAAATTAAATCTTTCTCTGTGGTACTTAATTTAAAGAAAGGGCCAAATTAGCAACAGAGAAGAAATTTACCCTAGGCAAAGAGGGCAACAACAGAGCCTAATTTCTCCTTTACTCTAAATTTTATTCCTCCAACCCCATTCTACTGAGTTTGATCAGTCCTGAAGAAAAACTGATAAAGATCTTTCTGTCCTCACCAGACACAACTAGAACCACTAAGAGATGTGAACAGTCCCCATTTCCATGCTAATAGTGCATAATTCTGTTCACATTTCCCTTTCCATCTCCTCGAATATGTGCATGTTTCAACAAAATGCTCAATTTTTAAGCATCTCAAATATTTATACCAATTTGTCAGCAGCAAGTAGCAGTGACAAGCAGAGATAAAGTATTATTTATGCCGAGATATCCAATTTTTACTTATTTGTCTGCTTTTCTGAAAGATACTTTGGGAAATAAAACACAGCATTTTTCATTGTTTGCTTGACTCAGGAGGTGGGGTTTTAGTCTCTTCATAGGGATCCAGTCAGTTCACATGACAGAGCTTTCATAGGCCCAGCAGGTAACATGCAAAATAGTGGCATGGAAGGAGAATCTGGAGAATTATGTTCTAGTCTTCATTTTATCATTACTTAGCTGTGTAACTTTGGGCAATTCTTCACCTTTCTGGGCCTCAGTCATCTCTTGCCAGCTCTTACATTTGTTCTATTATATTTAAGAACAACATTCTGAACCATTTTTCTGAAAAGAGATAGGAGAGTTTTACTAAATTTTGCAGCAGAATTTGACATCGAAGAGCCTTCCAAATGAAATTCATAAGCACTTAGAAGAGATCAGCCTAACTGCTCTCTCAGGAAAAAAAAAGTAAAAAGTAAAAAGACTTCCAATTAGGATATATTTTTGGATGGATAACCCATCAGATTAGTCCAACAAGACATTTGCCTTGGATATATAGTAGAGATGAACAATGAATGGGCTGCAAATTGGAATGAGAGGAAGATTTGGTTAGATTGAATTTGAGAAACTATACACTTCTTTTATTGATTCTATACTTCTGTAAAATGTGAACTTTAAAAAAAATATCTATTCTTCCAGTGATGCTATATAGCTCCAAGTCATGGAATGTGGTTGTTTCTGTACAATTAAAGAAGTCACAGTTTGCTTAAAGGGCAATATAGGGACTCATGAATATGCCACAGTATGTTACCAATATGGATAAGAGTTGCCCAGGATTATAAGGGGATAGATAAATTGCTACCTATACCATTAGAATGAGTATCCATATTGACACAATTACAGATCCATCAAAATATTTCAGTTTATTGGACAGTCCATCATTTGGAAGGTATCTCTTCCCAGAGTCATTAGATAATACAATCATAGCTTTAGCTTTCTTAAAAAGTAGACCCCATTTTCACCACCTTAAGGTAGAGTCATTGGCATAATTATCTTTAGTCTTCAAAGATTGAGAACAAAAAATCAAAGAGATACGAAGGGGCTCAAGGTGTTAAATAGGTCCCAAAAAGATGTAGAAGACTTTTGGCTCATAGGTTGGGAGTGAACAGAATGTGAGGACACTAGAGTAGGAATGGTGACATGAGAATGGAAGTGGGGTGGGGACAGAGGAACATGGAGATTTGTCCCTGGCTATTTAGATCCCGTGTAAGATAACCAAAATGCTAAATGAGATAGTATGTGTGAAAATATATATGTAGCTCAGCTTCTTGGCAACTCCACCTTTACTTCCAGAGCACCTTATGGGTTCTATCATAAAACTAGTTCGCAAGCTCCAGTTGGTATACTTCCCTTAGCATTCAGCCAGTTGTCACAATTAGTCCTAAATAAAGGCATTTACCAAGGTAATACAATAAGAATAGTAACTACAAAACATTTCTCCCATAAATTGAGGTATGCTATTCCATAAATATAGCATCTGAAGGAAAAGTGGGCACAAATGGTTTTAAAACACATGTAGGGAACACATTTAACCAAAGTTACTCCTCTGTCATTGTGAGGACATGCAGCCCTTTTTCCTTGTATTCCTCCCTGGAACCTATTTCTCAATGGTCAATACTTGTTCCTTCTCCATTTTATTAAGAGTACCAGTGACTTAGAGAGTGATGATTTGATTTGTGAGTAATTTGGATTTAACTGAGGCAGAGTTGCACAAATTCATCAGCCTCACTCTTTTTGTCCAGTCATTGAAATCCACAGGCAGGACAAAAGTCAAGAAGAGTAGCAATGTCTTGGGATGCAGTGGATGACTTTGGCAATTTTGATGTCTGACCAAGCTCTAATCCAGTGGTTCCCAAACTTTTTTGGCCTACTGCCCCCTTTCCAGAAAAAAATATCACCTAGCCCCCTGGAAATTAATTTTTTAAAATTTTAATAGCAATTAATAGGAAAGATAAATGCACCTCTGGCCATCCCCGCCTCCCTGGATTGCTGCAGCACCCAACAGGGGGCGGTAGTGCCCACATTGGGAATCACTGCTCTAATCATTCCATAATGCCTCCTTTAGTTGCCTTCATGGTTGTTGGAATAAATTGTTGTCATCCATCCATCCTCCTGAGAGAAATCTTTACATGCTTGGAGTAGACTTTCCTCTAACTCTCTGATGGATTTGGGGTCTCAAACTGGTTTAGCCCAACTGCTAAGACAGTTTTACTTGAGTGTGGTTGCTTTGCATGCTACAGCTTCTTTGAGCCATAGGTAAGACCTGGGTCATAGCTGTATACTAAAGAAGGAAAGAAGACTTGAAAAGAACTAGGTAAGCCCTCACACCAGATCTGCTAGTCCTACCTGAACACTCATGATCAGGGCTACTTCTACTGTGAGTCCATATTTTTTTTACCTTTAATTTTCAAAAGATTCCTGGTGGCTGCTACCAAACTCAAGTGACTGTCTTTATTTTTTTCATGTTTGTCTTGAGGCAATGTGTCTCTGATCCCTCAAATGTGCCTCATACTTTTGTGGACTGACTCAACAGCAACTTCATTGGGTTTCTTCTTCTGCCCCCAAATCTCTGCTGCTGGACATTATAGCTGTTGTGAAGGGGTGGGAGATTTTCCTTCCACCTCACTAAGTGGTTAAGAGATGGGTATTTCCTTACTTATTTCCTAACTTAACTGTTTAAAATTGACTAGAGTATGTCTTTTAAGGATCACCCAGGGCATGTCCCATCATAATTCATTAAATGGTTCAATAATATTGCTCTCCTGACTCAATTATGGAGACTCAATTATACTTTGTAGGGGATAACAAGTTACTAATGTTTTGTTAACACATTATCATTCCATTTATAATCAACTAATAGACATTCCAATGGTAGAGTAAGAACATTAAGTGTAAAAAAAAATCCTCCATAGTCAGAGCAGGCGGCAGTATGAAACAGCCACTGATTCTAGAAACAAATAATATGTGCTTTATTTAGTCTGACAACAAGAACATGGATGAAGGCTTGCACATTCTGATTTTAAGTAAAAACTGATCCAGAGCACTCCTCAGATAGCCAGTGACTGAAGATGATTTCAGATACTCCCCCAACCCCATATATGCAGATATCTCTCTATATAGGAGCAAAATAATACAAATGATAATAATATGTAATTATATGTATAATTATGTAATATATCATATCATATATGACATAATGACAGCTAGGTCATGCAGAGGATAGAGTGCTAGGCCTGGAGTCAGGAGGATATCTTCCTGGGTTAAAGTCTGGCCTCAGATAATAACTCTATGACCCTTAGGTACTTAACTTCATCTCAGTTTCTTCATTTATAAAATGAGCTGGAGAAGGAGATGGCAAATCATTCTGGTATCTTACAAGAAAACCTAAAGTGAGGTAACAAAGAGTTAGACATGATTGAAAAATGACTGAACAATAAAAATTATATATAATATAATATATGCACACACACACACACACACACACACACACACACACACAC
>NC_058131.1:490520497-490610664 GCF_016433145.1 Gracilinanus agilis
TTAGGGAGAGAGAGAGAGAGAGAGAGAGAGAGAGAGAGAGAGAGAGAGAGAGAGAGAGAGAGAGAGAGAGAGAGAGAATCAACAAACTATAAAGAATTGCCTTAAAAAATGTCTGAAAAGAGAGAAAGGGGAAAAAATCATCTTTCTTTGGATTTCTAAACTGAGGTCTGCTCCAGTTCTGATTATAAAACAAAGCTTACCCCCATCCCCACCCCATCAGAATTTCCTCCCAAAGGAAGAACTAATCCTTGGATTTAGGCATTCTGTCCTTGGTGTAATTTGTTTCCCAGCAGTTTCTTTGCTATCTCATTATTCTGTCCAGGCAGCATATTTGTTGATGGCCTTAATTGGAAGCAGGACGGATATCCTGGGAAGAGGACCTGGTGTGAGAATTAGGATACCCAAGATTCTGGTCCCAGCTCTGTCATTAATTAGCTGTGTGATCTTGGGCAAGTAATTGAGCTATCCTGAGTTTCAGATTCTTTATTTCTAGTTTCAGATTCTTTATTTCTAAATAATCAGTTTATATTATGTAATCCTAAGAATGCTTCTAGTTTTAAGGTTTATCAGTGACTCTCTGGTCCCCATTGCTTGAGAAACATGCTTTATATTTCCCTTTCACCCATTAGAGTTTCTCTTTAAGAAGGATTTGGTCTAGTGCCTAGCTTTCCATTGGCTTAAATCTGCACTGATTGTGTTTCTATAATTTTAGGGAGTCCTCAGCACTCCAGTTCCATATAACCACTTAACCTGCAGATTAGCATTTACAAAGAGAATTTTTTTTTTCAGAGTAGAGCAAGAACAAGTAAATAAACATTCCTTTCCAATACCTGGTGGAACAAAAATCCCCTCTTATACTACCTCATTCTCCTGAGAGCAGGACACAGATTATTAAATCCACTAATTAGTTCTTACATAGAAAGGATTCACCAATTTCCAAATTCAAAGGCTCCCTAAGCTGGAGCATTCTAGCTTCTCGTGGATCCCTTGTTGGGCTGGCAAGAACATCTGGCTTAGATGGGTCCAGGATTCTGTCCTGTGACTAGAATTGAAAAGTATAACTGAAATAGACCAAAACTCCAAGTCTGTTTCTTAGGATCAGAGGGTTTGAAAGGGAAGGGAAAAGTAGGCATATCTACTCAATTTACTGCAAGAAATCTGTTCATCCTTTATCCTTCATCACACCTTCATCCTTCATATCTTCATCCCCTGGACACCATTTGAAAAAAGAGGGATTCTATCTCATTATTTATATAAAGATCTCATGATTTTAATTCATATCTCACCATCAGTTTTAATATCTAAAGTTATAGATGACCATGCTGGAGGTGGAGATGTAGTATTGATAGATATGTATACATACACAGATATCTACATATAATCTATCTATCTATCTATCTATCTATCTATCTATCTATCTATCTATCTATCTATCTATATCTGTCTACTCTATCTGTCTATTTGTCTAATTTATATCCATCTGTCCATCTATCTTCTATTTCTCTATCCATCATCTATCTCAAGTTTGATGAATATCTTTTTAAAGATAGTAGTCAGTTACTGAAATACTTCCCGATCCTCCCTTGTAGCAATAAAAAACAATTAAGAATAATAGACCAGCCTATTAGATCTTATAGCATATTCAATATTCTTCTTTTGTGGTTCTCCAATTCTTCTGAGAATAAGGAAGTTTGTTTTATCATCATAGGGAAAGGATCTTTGGAAGTTCTCTGAAATGGAAATTTGCCAGAGAATATAAGATTCATCCACCAGGAATGGGGTGGTCATTTCTGTTTACAATTATGAGGTAACTTTAGTCCATTTTTGCTAAATGAGCTATTCTCATTAACATGTATTAATAAGAAAAAAGGAAAATTAAGCATTAAATAATGCCTAATGTATAGCAAATATTATGCAATGGCAAGAACCGTTGGATATGGACATGGAGTCAGGAGATTTGTATGTGAATCCTAACTCTTGTCCTTAGTAGCTGTATGGCCTTGACTTAACTTCTCTGATTTCCAGTTTTCTTATCCACAAAATAATTTATTGGACATGATAATCTCTATAAAAGTTACTTTCCAGCTCAACACAATGGTCCTATTAGAAAACACTTATGGAAAGGCTAAAAGATGAAAATATCATTATCATCATTGTGTAATCAAGGAGAAAATTTTTTAGGATGTGGAAAAAAAGGAAATGGTATTATAATATAATAAGGTCAGGTGCTGGATGAATTGGGAATACAGCCACTTCTCACTTAACATTGTATATCATAGGATCTTTCACCTTGAATATCTTAATTTGTTCTTCATCATTTGGAATTAACCTTGGGAGAAAAGTGAAATGAAATTCTTTGACAATGGCAATTTGGTGACTTATATTAAAGCATTAGTGGCTTCCATCATTCTTACACTAAAATTATTCCACTGAGCAAGTGATTTGGAGAATAAGCCCCAGTAGCAGCTTTGAATGGACGTTTGAATGATCCATAATGACTCAGCCTTTCTCATTCATGTTGATGTTAAAGGAAGACTTAAAACCCCTCAAAACACTATAATTATAACAGAAGTTACAATGTATGGCTCAATTTTGTCTTAATATCTTAATCACATCTTGAAATATTAATTCTTTTATTTTAAAAAAAATATAGTATCAGGACTACCTCTTGAAGACAGGACAAAGTCAAACTGATATGCAATAGAAAATGGGGAATGGGAAACTTGTGATATTAATCTTGAGTCTAATTTTTAAAAAATGACAAGTGATGACAGAGAAAAGCAACATTTCTAACAATTTATATTATTATATTGAATACCTAATATACTTTCCAATGAAGAAAATATGACACTAAAGAATATATACATATTTTTCAGCTTATTGGGAAAACAGCAAAAATTATACAAAATTAAAAGTAAAATGATTCCTCAGAACTTCACCCTGTAATATTACAATTTTAGTAATTTGCAATACTAGTAACTGACTTTGCAGTGCATCAGATCTGCACCTCATAATGATTATGTTGGATAGTTACTATAGGTAATAATTTTTATATTATACTTTTAATATTATTAGCTTAGGAGGCTCACAATGAGGAACTTTCTTTACCAATAAGGATTCATGACTTAACTCTGTATCTTCTCATCATAGAGAATTGCCTGAGCCACTGAGAGTTAAGTGACTTGTTCCAAGATCACATAGTTATTATGGTCAGAGATGGGATTTGGACCCAGTTCTTCCTGACTCTAAAGCATCTCTCCATACTATATTTCCTTATCATTATGGACATTATTTTTTGATGTTATAGGTGGAAAAACTGAGACTGAGAAGTTAAATGATTTTCCCATGGTCACTCAAGTATTGTGTCAGAGATTTTCTCCAGGTCTTCTTGAATTTCAAGACATCCAACATTCTAGACACTATTTCATAAAGCTCTTAATTACTTTATAAAACAATTAACCTCATAAGTGTAGCAGGAAAATATTATATATCATAAAAACCAAATTCTATTGTACAAAAAGGATTGTTACCTTAAGGAGTTTTTTGGGTAAAGTTGTTTTTTTTTTACATCTCTGATGATTTGGATTGATTTTGCATTATTGGAAATCAAAAGGGACTTTGTGACCTTGGAAGTATCATCATGATGTTAGTGATACTGATGATTTTTTTTAATTATGAGAAATTATATAATGTATAGACTCAGGTAGAGAGAGGAAAAACTAAACTGACTGTTCTATTTAATTCATCCAAATTTTTTCTAAATTCAGTCCAGTGACTTCTGGATTTGTTGGGTACACAAAAAAGTCCAGGATTTATTTAGCGAAGATTCATATAACCCTTTAAAATATGTGTAAAATATATTTTAACAAATTCCTTATTGTATATCCTTGCATGACAAAGAGATGTCAAAGGGATTTGGAGTCACTAAGATATCTGATGGTTCTAGAGCTATGATTTGATGAATTAATTGACATTTCTTTTAGAGTTGTTGTTAGGATAATTTCCAAGTCATCACATGAATTCAAAACTCATCTCTTCTTTGTCCCTTTTTGTGCCTACTACTACAATTAGAGGTTGTCTCATGATTTCTAAAGTGGCTCCATACCAAGAATAAACTATGATTAAGTCTTATATTTATGATATGTTCCAATGAACAACATTTGTTTAGGTTGGCAAATTTTTATGCTAGTGTGAAATATTTTAATTTTCCTCCCACTAATTAGGTTATGATTAAGTTCAATAACTACACTCCAGTGGATGTATTGCATTTTATTTTTTAATTCATGTGTCCCTAGAAATATGCAACCTGAGTATTGTTGACTAAGGGTTTAGTAAAGCCTCTTTGCAAGAAAAGTTTCTCTTAGGTTCAGTGCCAAGTCTTAGTAGGCAATGGGAAAAGGTAACTAGACAGTAGCAACAAGGTCATCGTCCATTTTTGGCATGTGAATTTAAGGTTGTGAAAGCTTTATTTACAAGGAAGTATAATTTAAAAGCTGAAGTTATGATCCTTGGTTCAGAAGCTACTTTGTAAGCAGAGAACCTATTCAATGAAATCGCAAATAGTAGTGAAAACCATGGAGTGACTTCTTGAGTACTGCTCACCTCAGTCACTGCTCATCAAGGCCTGTAGAGTACCTGGCCAATTCCACAGTGAATTTCATTTTGAGACAAAGAAGAACTTTCTAACAATTATAATTGTTCATAAGGAGAACATGTTTCCCTTTGGAAACTTCTCCTCCACTAGGTTTAACTCTGTTCAGAATTATTGATAGTATAATCAACCAACCTAGGAAGGAAACCTTGAAAAGTCAGATTAACTGGGACTCAAGCCAGAGGGGAGTTTTAAACTTGGAGGTGATGCTCTATAGGAACCTATCTAAGCTATGAACCTCAACCCCTTCCCCTTTCCAGAGAGTGAAGTGGTACAAAGTGTATGGGAGTGAGGGAAGAGGGTGGATTGTGCCTTCCATGTTTTATGGGAGTAAGTTTTGTGATTTGTGATTACAATTTTTGGGATATTTGTGATTATATCCTTTGAAGTAAATAAATGCATGTAAAAGCTAATCTATCAGCGACTAAAGAGAACTGTGGTAAAAGATCTCCCCTGAGACTTGGGGGAACATCTTCAGTTGGGACTGGAGATATTTGCAGAGAGCCTAACACCCTCCAATTCCCTTAAAGATACTGGAGAACCTTGGAAAATGAGCAAAAATGTAATCTCCCTGGCCTTCAGTAGAATATAACATATGTGAATAAATTCCATCGAATACCAAATGTTCTCACTTTTTCAATCTATTCAATCACCATGTCTTGCTTTTCTATACTTCAACTACATTCAGACATAGACATAGATAGCTCTTATCTTGCCATCACCAACAAGTATTCCAGTTCCATGTTCAAGAGATCCCAAATTCCTTTATTTGATTTCATCTACCATTCTATCTTTTCTTATGCCTTCCTACTACTAAGCGGTTTCTTCCTTCTCACCATAAACTCTGATCTCTATACCACTTAATATTTTCCCAGGCTTTCACCTCTGCTCTGGCAACACTTTCTCACCTTTGAAATCTTGATTCTTTAGTGCACTAATTGAACTCTATTCTATCCTATACTCTTGAACCCCTTTCTTTCATATTATTGCCATTTGTATTTTGCCAAAGCCCAGTCTTAGGTTGCTCCCTTAGTATATGATGGAGATGACTTTTACCAGTTCATGAGAGCTGATTGTTAAATTTTCAGGGTGAAAATTTTCACCTTGGAAATTGACAAATGCCATAATCAGGTTTTGTTTATTGCTTTGTTCATTGTTTACACTTGCAATGATAGAGAAAATGTTAACGAAGCAGATTAAACTTAAAAACATGTCATGTGTACATTTACCTAACCCCCTCACCTTCATGGATAATCAGTTTTAAAAATTTACCAGTACATTATTGGTCCCATCTTGAACCCACAGGCTGTTGAATACACCAGGAGATAGTAATGCAACTGTGCTGGCAGTCATCTACAAATTTATGGTATATAATCTTAACTGTGCCTTTGATACAGAAAGAAAATTATCCTACTGGGGGCAGCTGGGTGGCTCGGTGGATTGAGAGCCAGGCCCAGAGATGGGAGGTCCTGGGTTCAAATATGACCTCGGACACTTCCCAGCTGTGTGACCCTGGGCAAGTCACTTAATCATCATTGCCTGGCCCTTACCACTCTTCTGCCTTAGAACCAATACATAGTATTGATTCTAAGATGGAAGGTAAGGGTTTAAATAAGAAGAAAGAAAATTATCCTAATCTTCTTATTTGTGTCTCTACTCCATTCACCACAGTGATTGTTTCAAACTTTTTATTTTGTCCTTAGTCTCCCGCAAAATTCTCTTCCTCAACCAACTCAGGTAGGAATCCTGCTTTCTAGTTTATTGAGAAGAGTCAAAGATATTTCACACAAAATTCCTCTTTTCCCTTCTTTTCTTTCCTCATCTTCTATTCCCCTAGTATTATCTCCAAATATCTTCTCTTTTACTCCAGCATCTGATAAATAAATAGCTCTCCTTACCAGGGGCAAACCCTTTACATGTATCTTTCATTCCATCTGGCCTACATTCTTTAAAAGATTGTCCCTATTATCATCCACCAAATCTCTCTAATCTTCACTCTCTTGCAATCTTGTGGTTTCTTCCTTGCTGTCCATGAAATGTACTTCTGTGAAATCTTTGCCTGATCCTACCAGCCCTGCCAGCAGTCAACCTATATTTCTGTTCCTTTTCTTAGCTCAACCCATTGGAAAAGCCAATTATGATTGGTGTCTGAACTTCCTCCTCTTACTGTTTTCTAAAATCTATGAAATCTGGCTTTTTTTCTATCACAACACAAATTGTTCTCTCCAAAGTTACCAATTTTATTTTGATGACCAAAACTAATAGCTTTTCCCTTATTCTTCATTCTTATTGAGCAAAATTTTACACTTTTGGTCATCTCCTCACAAATACTCTTTTCTCTTAGTTGTTTTTAACACTTCCCTTTCTTGGCTCTTCTGCTAAATGTATGCCTTTCTTCTTTGCTGCATCTTCATCTTATCATGCCCACTAATTACAGATATTCACCAAAGGTTTTATCTATACTCTCTTCTCTCTATTGACTCTTTCTTAGTGATCTCATAAGCTCCCATAGGTCCAATATAATTTCTATACAAATGTTTGGAAATATGTAATTAATCAGCTCTTGTCTATCTCCTGCTTCAATTTTACATCACAAACTACCTATAGGATATTTTAAACTCAAAAGGCATTTCAAATTAAATTCAAACAAAAACAGCCTATTCCCATTCCCCTTAAACCCATCCTCTTCCAAAATTCCTAATTACTCTTGAGTACTACTATCCTTTTAGTCATCTAGATTTAAAAGCATGGAGTCACGCTTAGCTCTTCACATTGGTCATTTCTATCTCCACAACACCTCTACTAAACATCCCCTCTTTTTCACTAATGCAACCACCAGTTGAATTCAGACTCTCAGGAGTTCTTGCTCAGATAATCTCAATAGCCTCTCATGGCTCAGTTTTCTATACTAAAAATACATCTTTCATATAACAAAAGGGATTTTCCTAGAAAACAGATCTAACTGTATTAGCCCATAAAGTAATAAATTTCAGTGACTTCCTAGTGTCTCTAAAATAAAATGTGAATTCCTCTTTTGGGTATTTAGCTATTCACAGTCTGCATCCATTTAACCTTGCTAGTGTTCTTATTCTTCCATACTATACTATCAAGAAATGCTGGTCCACTTGTACATGATGTTTCTAGTCTTCCTGCCTTTGCATTGACTGTCCTCAGGTTTGGAAAGATCTCCACCCTCATCTCTGCCTATTGGAATCCTCAGTTTCTTTCAAGAGTTTGCTCAAGCATTTCCCTTTGCATTAGGTATTTTCTAGTCCTCCACATGTTATCTTTCCATTTGATGTCACTTTGTTTCTACTTTGTGTGTATTTTTATGCGTTAGCATGCTCTCCTCCCCTCTACCCCTTTATATGTTCACTATTTGTATATTTACTTCAGCACTTAGGAGAATTGCTCATATACAGATGGTGCTTAATAAATGCCTGTTGAATAAGTAGTCATTTGAGTAACCCAGTAGTTATTAAATTCCTGGAACTGAAAGTCTTTAAGCAGTGATTGAATAATCATTCATTAGGAACATTAAGGAGGGAAAAGTATCATTCATGCTTCTAGTGGAATTTGGACTATCTGGCTCTGGAATCTTTTCTAATTTAAAAGTTTATGACTACAATTAGATAGAAATTATCCAGGTGGGAGACAGCAAGGCATTTATGTTTGAAGAGTCCAGGATCTATTCTTTTCTATGTTATTATCTGTCTGTGGGGTTTAACTTCTCTAGACTTTAGTTTCTAGATCTCTAAAAGGAGGGGGTTGGCCCAGATAATTCCCAAGGTTCCTTCCAGCTCCAGAATGCTCTCACTTTGATAATATTTTGCACATCCCATATGGCTCTTTAAGGATCATCTTCAGGAGAACAAAATTCTAGCCTGCTACAATTATCTTGGAGGTGAATGATTAAGTACCTGCCTAGTGAACTACGGTAGCATTCCCAACTGCAGTGTATCCCTATGGGGGCCTTCTTATCCTTGCTATTTTGGACTGACAAGTGGAACTCATAATACCTTAATGACAATTTACAAGCATTTAGACGAAAAATGTTTTATCATTATGAGGTACAAAAAGGTAAAAGAGTTTCTGATTCCTCCATGTAATTGCTCATCTGTTTGTCTGTGAAATCCAGAATCTAAAAATACCTGAAGAGACCTCAGAGGCCATCTAATCTAGTCATATTTCAATAAGAATCCTCTCTGTAATATACATTATAAATATCCATCCATCCATTGATTGAAGAGGAGGTAGTCATTTCTTCCCAGGGCAGTTAATTCTGCTTTTTGATATCTCTAATTGTTAGGTATATATTGAACCTAAATCTGCAACTTTTGTTCATTTTTCCTAGTTCAGCACCATGAAGACAAACTTACCAAGTTATATTCCATTTTTTTCTATGATAGCTATTAAAATATTTGAAGTGTGATTTCACAACCCCTATACTTCACCAATGCCTTCTTTTCTCTATGCTAAATACCCACAGTTCTGTCACTTGATCTTCATATGACATATTTTTAGTCACTACACTGTCCTTTTTTCTTGAAAAATTTCAGGGAATGATTTCAATATTATAAATATGAACACTGTGCTTGAGATGTGATCTTAACAAGGAAGAATATAAAGGGACAATCAACTCCTATTCTCTGTAAATAGACACTGTTTCTCTTTTAGTATAATCAAATGCTAGATTGGGTTTTTTTTTGGGGGGAGGATTGGAACCGCTAAATAGCATTGTTTATTTATATTGACTTAGAATGTTTATTCCCCACTAATAAAGTTGTTCTTTCCCATACTATCGCCGTCCCCTCTCCTCAACATTGCACAGCAAATTCTTCTAACTCATTTTCCTAATTTTTTGAGGAGGTGAAGACAGGGTAATGTCCCAAAGGATAGGGAGAATGCTTGCTGAGATTTGTTTTTTTTGAGATGAAGTAATTAGGTGAATAAGTTAACTCTTTCATCTAACTTTAGAAATATAAATTCAGAAACTATTTCATTCTATAATTAATTGTGATAAATTTAGCTCAAAAGGAGTATAAGGCTCAAATTAGAAATGTTACCTGAAAGCCTATGATGCCTATAGGACAAGGATAAAACTGTTAAGAAGGAAGGAATATCAAATTTTGTACTATAGATTACTTTGTTTTAATATTAATTTGAATAAAATTTTCCAGTCCTGGGTTTAAGTAATTCAAATTTTAGTTTCTTAAATTCATGGAAACTAAGATAAATGATCAATGATCTCCCCCAAATAAAAATAAAGTAAAGAAATGTTCCCCAAATAATCATAGACAATTCAGTTCATTTCAATAGATACTTATATAGCAATTTCTACAAAACGTTGACCTGCATTTGTACACTATCTCAGATGATGCCAATCTTTAACAAAATATATTTATCTACACTCAATCATCATGACTGCTTTCCATTTTGTCATCACACTGACAATGTGGTACTTTAGAAAGAGAGTCAAATAAAAAAGTTAGAAAGAACTAAACTTTGAATTTCCTTGATACTTAATTACTATGTGATTATAAGCAAATCAATTATCCTTTCTGATCCACTTTCCTTCACCTTTAAAATGGTTATAATGATACTCTTAGTGACTTCCTGACAGGGTTGTAGTGAAAATAAAATATAATAATATATGTAAAGTGCTTTACAAGGACTTATATACTTAAGAATTATATAAAAAGTCAACTCTCATTATTTTTCCCAAAACATGTAGTCAGAAACTCTAATAAATAAGCAAGAAGATACTCATCCAGATACCTTTTAAGGAATAACTATAGGCCTTATATCAAAGTCAGGTAGGGATAAAGCAGGAGAAGAAATCTATAAACCAATCTTATTAAAATGATATTGGTATAAACATTATAAATAAAATCTTAGCAAAAAGACCAAATTTTCAAGTTGAAATCAAAATATCATTTGTAGCTCTAGCTGTTGAGTGGATATAGTCCATTTGTTCCTGCTCTCTGCATCATTTTTAGTGGCTGAAAATGATTTGAAGTTTATGGATCTATGCATTTTTTCCTATACTATTCCCTCTGGGAGAATGAGAGGCTCCAGTGTTTTAATGGCAAGCTCTAAAATCCGCTGAAAGCTTTCAAAGCTGACTTCATTGTCAAATTTTTAAAGGCTATTAATAGTTGATCTGACTGTGGGGAAAAAACATTTCTTTATGATTGTCTTGAGCTCTTCTGGTTATGCCAAAGGGAAAATTAATTCTGATAACAATGGCTTACTTTTGAGCCTAGACTGTAACTTATTCAGAGTAACGTAAGGATACTACCAAGTTTGGGGACATGAGTCCCAGTATGAAATCTTTCTTCTCTCTTTGCCCATAATTTTACCCACATATTTTGTACTCCAAAGTTGTTCTTAGAACTCTAATATTATAATGTTTCTACTTGTTAAAAATAAAGGGAAAAGGTGAGGGGAAAAGCCCCAAATAAGGAATAATATAACTTATGGATCATAGATTTAGATCTGCAAAGGGCTTTAGATGTCATCTAGTATATAACCTCTTCCTTTTACAGTGAGGAAACAGAAGCCTTTAGGAGTTTGAGTGATTCACTGAAAGTCACAACAAGTAGTAAGTGACAGAAGTAGTTAGTATTCTATCACAGGAATTTTGGTTCCCAATCTAATTCTTGTTCTATTTCACTATGCTTTCTTTCTTTTTTTTTTTTTTTTTAGTTTTGAAATATTTCCTTCAATTTTTTATTGGATCAGCTTTTTAATCCGTAAAAAAAAAAAAGGTAGCAGTTGGAACTCAAAACATTTCTGCTGGGGGGGGGGAGAGAGAAGGGAGAGTGAATGCTACATTTCTCCATTGGCCCCTATGCTTTCTTTTTAATTGGGAGGAGGTAGGCAAAGAGTGGCAAAAATATCAAAAGAATGGCTGAATAATGATGAATAAACTGATTCTGTTAACCTTTGTCCCTTTTCTGAACCCTCACCCAATGAGTCAAAATATACTTATTTAAAATCACTCTTGGCAGAATGTGGTGATTCTTTTATTGGGAAATACAAACTAATTTGCTTTGAGGTAGGCTTACCAAAAGCTGATATTTCTTGCTATAATTCCAAAACGCAAAGCTGAAATGGTATTTGACAAAATGCCAAAGACATCTTCCTAATAATTGAAAATTCTGAAGCTCCTGAGGGATTACAGACTCTCCACACCTCGCCTTTCCTTTCTTTCATGCTCAGAGAAAATGGTAGACATCTTTTTTTTAAAGGATAATCTTTCCTTCCACCCATACCTTTGATCTCAAAGTTTCGTGACCTTGTTCCGTCAACAATTCCTTCTGTCTTGCATTTTAAAATCTTTCTTTTAACTAAGTCTTGCACTTCAGTCTCTCATTTCCTAAATGATCATGTATGTATGTATGTGTGTACTTTCAATTATCCTTGTTACTTCTTTAAATTTTTTGTTGTTGAGTTATTTCAGTCATACCTGACTCTGTGATATTTGGAGTTTGGGGCTTTCTTGACAAAGATACTGAAATTATTTGCCATTTCCTTTTCCAGGTCATTTTACAAATGAGGAAATTGAGGCACATATGGTTAAGTGACTGGTCCAGGATCACAAAGCTAATAAGTGTGAAAGACTGGATTTAAACTCAGTTCTTCCTAACTCCAGGAAAACTCCATCTTTGCGCTGCCTTCTGCTTTCTTAAATACCTTCTCTCTTTTTCCATGTTCTGACAAATCCTTAGAAAGAATAATATGTTTGCTTCCCTTTTTCTTTTTATCACCCCTGGCAAATGCTTTATGCATTTCACAAGATGAATTCTAGTTCCTACGACATTACTAAAACTGTTCTCTTTTAGGTTATGTAAGCCTTTTTTTTAAAATTATAATCCAAAAAAATTTTTTGTACTTATTTTTCCTGACCTCCTTTAGTTCTCGGCAAACATTGTTTAACACTGTCTCCTTGATATTTTCTCTTTTTTCGGCTTCTGTGACATTACACTCTCATAGTCCTTACTCTATCTCTCTTACTTTTTATTCTATATATCCTTAACCTACTCATTCTCTTTCTACTTCTCATATTTTGATGTTCACCAAAGTTCTGTTTGTGATCTGCTTTTTCAACTTTTTTTCCTCTTTGTGAGCTGAGCAACTCCCATTGCTTCAGCTATTTCCTTTCTGCTACCAAATCGATACTCAACCATTCCCTTGATTTTTTTTTTGTCACTCTTTAGCTACCTCCTCCCCATTAAAAAGAAAGCATAGTGAAGTGGAACAAGAATTAGTTTGAAAATCAGAACTCCAGGGTTTGAATACTAACTACCTTTGTCTCTTATTACTTGTGACTTTGGGTGAATTACTTAAACTTCTATAGCCTTCACTGAAAAAAGAAAAAGGTTATCTATATAACATCTAAGGACTTTTGCAGATCTAAATCTATGATCCATAAGTCATTTCAATTCCTATTTGAGGCTTTTTTCTTCACCTTTCCCCCCTTATTTTTTATCATGTGAAAACATTATATTATTGGAGTTCTAAGAATAGTTTCAGAGCACAAAACATGTGGGTAAAATGTGGGCAAGGAGAGAAGAAGAAAGAATTCAGACTGGGGCTCTTGTCCCCAAATTGGGTAGTTTCCTTATGTTCTCTTGAATAAGTAGGTACAGTATAGGCTCAGGCCACTCTGAAAAAAGCTTTTGTCATCAGAGTTCATTTTTCTTTTGTTATAGTATAATGACACTATACCAGTCTCCCAACTAATGTTCTAGTTTATTAAATTTTTTTTTCATTAACCATGTTCCCTCCGCACCTCATACCTCTAATCAGATGCTAAGGTCTGCCATTTTACCTTAGCAATGTCTTTTGCATACTTACCCTTCTGTTCACTCACTATCAGAATGCCAACAACCTATTTCAGGAAGACAAGTTTGACATCTTTTATCTCATGTAGTCTCAGTATAAATAAATCAAATCCCTTTGCCTCTTTTTTTTTTTGAAAGGCAATATACAAGAGCCTAAGCAGATCAAGTTATCAATGCAAAAATGAACTGCAAATTAAAATCAACAATCAATCCGCTGGCATTAAACACTTACTCTGTTCCAGACACTCTTCAAGACACAAAGAAAAAAAAATTAAGTTGCTATCCTTAAGAAGAATAAAATCCATTTCATAATTTTTTGCCTAGGACTGAAACTGACTTTGTTTCATTATAATTTAAATATTTTCAGATCTCTAAGGAACTGATCTCCTACAAAGAAGTTTTGGGTTCTCAACCAGAGGTCCACAATCCCAAATGTATCTGTGGATGGATTTCAGTGGGCCTATGAAGTTGGATGCGAAAATAGATTTTTATTTTAATATGATTTATTTCTTTTGTGATCCTCAGTTTTACTTTATACATTCAAAAACAGTTCCAAAAAGTGGTTAATAGGCTTCTCTAAACTTCGAAAGGAATCCATCACACATACACACATAAACAAATCTCACTTAGACTATTTTCTGGAGGATGGAAAGAAGAGAATAGTCTTAAAATATGCAAAAATAATAGAATAATAGTTGAAAGGAATTACAAAAAAGGATGAAGTAATGACAATAGACCTGTAGCCTTAAATTCTATTACTTTAACATTGTTATGCGTCTAAGATTGGGAAAAGTTTGACATCAGGAGCCCAAGGCAAGATATGAAATTCCCTGAAAGAATTAATAGAGACAGAAAACATCTGCAATAGTCAATTAGAGAATCTAAAATGGATTCACTGGGGAAGGCCTTTATTTCTGAAAGGAATTTGAATTTGTGACATACACCTTTCCCTAATATTTCACTTTCCATGATTCCTGACTTAATTGAGTCAGTTAGTAAGCAGAATTTTCTGAGATGTTCTTGTAGCACTATACATCCTGTGAACAGTACCTAATTGCTATATGTTTCATTGTGTGTGGGGAATAAGGATGTGGAATGGATGAAAAATTTATCTGAAAGGAGAGTTTTAATGATTACAAATTGGCATAATCAAGAAAAAAACAGAATTACAATGGAAATATGTTTTATCACAGAGAAAGGGGAAAACAAAAGTGGATTTGGAATTAGAAGACACTGATTTGAGTGCTTCCTCTTTTCAGCTATATTAACTTTATTTCTGGTGTGTCTCAGTTTCTTCATCTATAATAAGAGTCTAACTAACCATACTTGCCCAATTTATTTCATAAGGTGGCCTTGAGGATAATGTAAGAGAATATGTATGAAAACAATCCACACAAACTGGATTATTTGTTCCCCACTCCTCCCACCCCCAATTAAATTCTATCTCCTAAAGAAAATCTCTGAAGATGTTTATTTCTCCCCACAAGCTGAGAATGAGGTTTCTCTCCATGGACCACAAATATTAATGTATTTACTTTTCACTAAACACATGAAATACATATTATTGTCTGTTATAGTATGTGTAATATATACTTTTGTCTATATTATCACCTGATAAAGTTCCTTGAGAACAAGGACTAACTGTGTTTAGTCCTTTTTTTTTTTTTTTGAAATCTCAGCACCTTGATCAGTACTCTGGACATGCCAGATTATTTTATATTAGATTTTAATTTTTATCTTTTGTTCTTACATTATAGAGATTTCTCTCTCTATCTCTTTTTCTTCCTTCTCCCAAAGAATAATCCCTTATAAAAAAAAGATTTTCTATAAAAGTAAAATATGTACTAAGAGAAAAATTTCAGCAAACCAATTAACAAATGAAAAAAAGTTGTTCATATGCACAACTTTTCCTAACCAAGAATTCGAAACAGCAACAGATTTGGATGAGCTGTCTTCTCAACTCTCTTCTTTGAATTCAAACTAGTTTTTGGAGTGATTTGACCAAAATCTTTTTTCAATTGTTTTAATTTTCCTTTCATCGCTATTGTTTTCCTCATTTGGCTTACTTCATTTTGAATTACTTCATATAATTCTTTCCATATTTCTCTGTATTCATTTTATTTGCCATTCTTTATAGCTAATAATCAATAATATTCATGTATCACAGTTTGTTTGGCAGTTTCCTAATTGATACGTATCTTTGATATGTAACTTTGTTTGTTTTTAAGTTCTGGGATTTTGCTACTACAAAATATTTTGGAGTACATGGAAGCATTTTTTTTCTTTTTGGTCAATAATCTTCTTGGAGTATGTATATAATAGTATAATTGCTGGGTAAAAGAATTAGACATTTAAGTCAATTTATTTGTAAAATTATTTCTACAATGGTTGGATCAATTTATTACTCCACCTACAACATATAAAAATGCCTTCCCTTCCACAGCCCTTCCAACATTTATTATTATCATCATTTGTGACACTTGTTCAAAGATATTTCGATTTTCATTTCTCTCATTAGTTATTTGGACAAGAGGCATCAAATTCCTGCCTGCATGTAGCTGCCAAATTCCCAGGTGGGATTTTTGGTTCCTGGTGAGAAGCAAATTAAAATATAATTGGGAATTCTTGAAGAAAATTAATAAAAATATAATTTAACATGGATAATGTTAATCTGTGTTCTTTAAGCCAATATGTGGCACATGGTGATTTAGTTCTATTTGAGTTTCACACCACTAATTTGGAACATTATTTCATATTTTTCTTAGTAGTTTGCAATTCTTTTTTTTCTTTTCCCAAATTATAAGTTGATAAAATTTTTTTGCTATCTGACATTTTGAGGTCCATGTTTTCTTTTTCCTACCAAACTCTTCCTCTTCCCATGAAGGAGGGCCAATATGATAAGATTGTATATATATTATCATACAATACTTATTTCTGTGCTTACCATGTTATGAAAGAAGACACAGTGCCTATGCTAGAGAAAAGTTCATGGAGGAAATAAAGTAAAAATGGTATGTTTCAATCTGTATTTGGACTCTGTCTATTCCTTCAATGGTGGTGGATATTCTTTTTTTTTTTTTTTGGCATGAGTCTCTTAGAGTTGTTTTGGATCCTTGCCTTATTGACAATAGTTGTCATTTACAGTTGATCATCATGCATTTTTGTTGTTGCTGTCAACAACATTCTCTTGGTTTTCCTCACTTCATTTGGCCATCAGCCAAATAAATCTTTTGTGGTTTCTTTGTATTTGTGTGTGTATGTGTGTGTGTGTGTGTGTGTGTGTGTGTGTGTGTGTGTGGTCATCTTGTTTGTCATTTCTTATGGCACAATGGTGTTCCATTATAATCATGTACCATAACTCGTTTAGCCATTCCCCAATTGAAGGGCATCCTTTTAGTTTCCATTTCTTTGCTACCACAAGAAGAACTGCTATAAATATTTTTGTACATATGCTTTCTTTCCCCTTTCTTTAATCTCTTTGGTATACAGACCTAAAAGCAATATTTCTAGATTAAAGGATACACAGAGTTATATGGCCTTTTGGCCATGGTCACACATTGTTCCCTAGAATGGTTGTATCAGCTCTACCAGCAGACTATTAATGGCCAGATTTGTTTATATCCCCTTCAACATTTATCATTTTCCCTTTTTTGTCCTGTGAGCCAGTCTGATGGATGTGGGGTGGGTTCCTCAAAAATTATTTAATTTGCATTTCTCTAATCAATAGTAATTTGGAGAATTTTCATATGACTAAAGATAATTTTAATTTCTTCATCTGAGAATTGCCTTCTCATATTCTTTGACCATTTGTCAACTGAGAAATACTTTGTATTCTAGTAAATTTGACTCACTTCTCTCTACACTTGAGAAATAAAATCTTTGTCAGAGAGACTTACTTAAGATATTTTCCCCTAGTTATTGTAAGATAGAATTCTATTCTTAACTGAGTACTGATGTTATTACCATTTTGTGCCAATTTTGATGAGAATAGGGCTTAAGCATTGCCTACCATTTCCCTTCTTTCTTGTCTTTTCCTTCTATTGTATTGATTCTTACATGCCTCCTCAAATGGGATAATTTACCCTCAGCTTTCTCTCTTTTTCTTTTTTATCCCCAGTGTATTCTTTGTTATCCCTTGATTTTTCTTGTCATTTCTTTTGATAATTTTCTGTTCATATCCTTTGACCAATACTCTATAGGGATATGCTTTGGTCATTTGTAATTCTTAATAAATATTTATTGAATTTGAAAACATTTTGTAAACTGTAAAATGCTTAAAAATATCTTTTAATTTTTTATTAATTGATTTGTTTGATAAAATAGAGAAGGCAGAGTGCTGGAAAAGTTGTATATCAGATTAATATTTGCCTAAATACCAATTTGCAGAGTTTATGTCTTAGCCTAGAGATAATTAAGAAGCCACAGAAGGTTTTTGAGTACTGGTGTGACATGTCACTCTGATTCTTTCTTTTTGATATTGACCTTAATTTTCTTCCCCCCCCCCCTAAAATGAAGGTATTATTGGGATTAAATACTTGTTAAGGCCTTTACTACTTCCATATGTTGTGTCTCACTATTTTTTAAAATAGTTTGCTGATTTTCCCATCTATAAAGGAAGAAAAGATCCTACAACTATCTATGATTTCAATTTCCACTTTCTACTCACTTAAATTTTTCAACATGAGACAAAAGATGAGTTTTGGTTAATACACTGATGAGAGAAATCACTAGCAAAGCATCAAAATTAATAGAAACATAATAATTGCTTTTTTTAGACCACAGCAAATCTCAGCAATATAAGAGACATACCTATAAAACCATATGGAAAGTATTTCCTAAATCCCAGGGTAACATATGTTGGTAGAAGAAGTCTCTTTCCTTTAAACCTGAACTTTACTAAAACACTAGAGTGATATAACATTAGATATTTTTTCACTGCTGAGTGAATTTTGGAGACACATATATACATGTACCTGGCAAACCTTGAAACATCTATCTTAAAGTGGACAATATTAATATCTTCCAGTATATTACATTGCCTTTAAAATAAAATCCAGCTGTTGTTTGCCCTTTTTCAGCATGTAGATAGTGGCATGATTATTCCGGTTAGTTTATTTTGTTACCAGGAAGCTGCTTATTAGCAAGTAGCCTCAATTAAATTCAACAAGATTTATTAAATCTTTACTATTTGCAAGACATTAGACTAGGTGGTAGGGATAAAAAAGAAAAAAAAAAACAAGCAGTAATTTGCCTTAAGTAGTTTATGTTCTGCTAGAAGGATATTGATATTAGAGAACCAAACACTTATGTTTGTGAGAAAGAACATTAAATTATGCTTTGGGGAGGTGAGGAAGATTTAATAGGAGAAAAATTAGAGATGAGCCTTGAGAAAAACCGTGGATTTTGAAATTTGAGATGAGGAAAAAGTTCATTTTGGGGATGGAAGATGACTTTTAGGAACACACTGAATTAGGAGATATAGTGTTAAATGCAGGGTTCAATGAGGCTAGTAGTTCAGTTTAATTAGGTAAACAATTAACAGTTATTTAAAAATATATAATTTTATTGTTACATTAAAGTTCCCAGGCATCTATCTCTCTTTATCCCTCTCCACTGAACATTTATTATCTACTTTCTATATGCCAGGCCCTGTTCAGCTAATATATAGATTTCACACACACACACACACACACACACACACACACACACACACACACACAAAATCAAATGTGGAAAAACCAAAAAGAATGGGAAAGGAAAGTTGGAGTCATTTTAGTGGAGGACCTTAAATGCCAGTTTGGGGATTTTGTGTTTCCTATCAGTAACTAGGAGGTCAAATAAGATTTGTAAGCAAGAGGATGATTGATTAGTCAGATCTCTTCATCAGCAAGAATTTCTTGGCACCTTTATGAAGAATTGGAGAAGGGAAAAATGGAGGTAGTATGATAATTTAGGACAATGATGGGCAAACTGTGGCCCACGGGCCAGATGCAGCCCCCTGAAATGTTCTATCCAGCCTGGTGACATTATTCTTAATCTGATGAATACAATGAGTAGGATACAATACAATGAAATTTCGAAAGAGTTGCCTTAGAAGCAGACTGACAGATGAGCATTTCCTTTCCTTTGGCCCCCTCTTTAAAAAGTTTGCCCATCACTTATTTAGGAGATTGTTAGTCTGGTTGAGCAGTGATGAATACTTGACCTAAGGTGGTGGCTGTGTCGGTGAAGAGAAGAGGATAGATCTAAGAAATGTTGCATAGGTTGGATTTGACAATTTAACAAATATTGAGTGTCAAGGAGAGAGAAGAGATAAGGTTGATTTTAAGGTTGTGAACCTGAATGACTACCTTTGAGACTTGGATTTCATCTGTAAAATGAGGATATTAATACTTATCTACCTTACAAGAATGTTTCAAGGCTCATATGAAATAATCTCTGAGAAGTGGTTTGTAAACTTTAAAGTATTGTATAAAAGTTATGATTATTCCCTTTCATTGTAGCAGTGACTTCCCTTGAATTCTAGCTTGATTTATAGTAAAGATGTTACTTAATAGAATTCATTTCCTACAGTAGTATCTCCACTTATTGGTCATTGAAAGAGGATCTACCATTTAGTATACCAACTAAATCCGTGTTTTAGACAGTTTTCAAATTATGAGACTTAGCACTTTCCTCTCCGATTTTTTTTTTTGCAGGGGAGGAGGGGACAAACCATCCCATAATAATATTGCTAATAAAATGTCCTCTCCAATGATTCATTGTGTTATGGAACTGACTAACCTCAGCCTCTCTAAGGCAGTGCTAGAAAAGTGAAAGACTTCAAAGTCATGACTAATTAGTCAATCCACAAATATTTATTATGCACTTGTATATGTGTCCTGACAAGAGCTTATTTCTTTTTTACTGATGGCTAATTTAGCTAAGTAGGAATAGTTTCAAAAACAGTCAGGAGATAACTTGGTGATACATTGTTTGGCCATATTAGCCCAGGAAGCAGAAGAAAATACAAGATGGCCCTCAGTCCTGTGGGATACCCTTCCATATCTTTAGTAAAAATACTTTGGAAATTTTATGTCTTTAGCTCTATCTATTTTAGCATACGAAACCAAACCAAATTAGAAAACCAAGTATTTTCAAAAGGCTGCTTTTTTTTTTATCATTTTGAGAAACACTGATTTTGGAGCTAGAAGGAGAACATCCAATATAAGTGTCAATTTACAAATGAAGAAATTGAGGCCCAGATAATTGAATTTTTAATGTCATACATTGAGTCAGTGCCCACATGACTGCCAGTTTAATGTCCCATCCATGAGGATGTGTCCTCTGGGTGAATCTTTTTGGGTAGAGCATGAGTAGTTTGGGAAAAAATTCTTTAAGAAGCATTCATGACACTAGGGAGATTAGTTTAATGGAAACTGGCCAAAGAACACAAAATATAAAAAGGAGTCCTATTTGCAAGTTGTGAATGATCCTCTGAAATCATCTGGGCATTATTTGAGTTGGACTGCAAGAGAAAAAGGCAAACAAAGATCCTCAGAATGTAGCTTTAAGAATGAAGTGTGTCTTAAATAGACATTGTGTATGTTATGTATCCAGAGACCTCATTCAAAACAATGCAAGCTGTTCTGGGTAGTCTGTTAGAAAAACTTGATTATAAAAATAGTGTGGCCAGTGAAAGGTTCCAACAACAATTTAGCATATGAAGTTCTTTGCACTTGATATCCTGAGAAGAGAAGAGGAATTCTATAATGCCTTATTTCATAGTTTTATCTGGTTGGCAATTTCTATCAGTCAAGACTAAAAAATAAGGTAAGCTATAAACATTTTATTTTTCTTTTGTACATATCTTCTTTTTTCTTTTTTTTATTATCATGCAAAACACACTTCCATATTGATCATTGTTGTAAAAACAAACTAAAAAAAAATAACCAAAACCATTCCTCATCATAATTCCTTCAGGATTGTCCCAGATTATTACATTACTGATAGTGGCCAAATTTTCACAGATAATCATTGTATAATATTGCTGTTATTGCATACAATGTTCTCCCACTTCTGCTTATTTCACGTTGCATCAGTTCCTGGAGATATTTCCAGCTTTTTTTCTGAAATAATCTTGTTTAATCATTTCTTATAGCACAATAATATTCCATCACCAATATGTCCTATGATTTGTTCAGCCATTCCCCAATTGATGTACATCTCCTCAATTTCTATTTTTTTGACACTACAGAAAGTGCTGCTATAAATATTTTTATACTAGTAGATCTTTCCCTCTTTTCTTATCTTTGGGATACAGGCCCAGGAGTGGTATTACCTGATCAAAGGGTACGTAGTTTTATAGCCCTTTGGTCATAATTTCAAAATTTCCTCCAGAACGGTTCACAATTCCACCAACAATGTCTTGGTGTCACAATTTTGCCACATTCCCTCCAACATCTACCACTTGTCTTTATCGCTATATTGGCCAATCCAATAGATGTGAGGAGGTACCTCTGTATTGTTTTAATTTGCATTTCTCTAATCAAGAGTGTTTTAGAACATTTTCATATAATTATTTGTAGTTTTGATTTCTTTATCTGAAAACTGCTTGTTCATATCCTTCAACCAATGGGAATAGATTGTATTCTCATAAATTTGACTTAGTTCTCTACAAATTTGAAAAATTAGGCTTTATCAGAGAAATTTATTATAAATTTTTCCCCAACTTGTTGGTTACATTAGTTTTGTTTACATGAAAGCTTTTAGATTTAATATAATGAAAATTATTTATTTTACATCTTATAATATGCTTTATCTCATGTTTGGTCATAAATTCCTCCCTTCTCCAAAGATCACCCTTATTCTGGGCTCCCCTAATTTAGTCATGTTATCACTCTTTATATTTAAATCATATATTCATTTTGACCTTATCTTGGTATATTGTGTGAGATATTGGTCTCTTCTTAGCTTCTGTCATAGTTTTCTAATTTTCCTAGCAGTTTGTTAAATAGTGAGTTCTTATTGCAAAATCTGGGATCTTGAGGCTTATCAAACAATAGATTACTAAGGTTATTTGATCTTATATAGTATGTATTTAATCTACTCCATTGATCTACCCTTCTATTTCTTAGCCAGTAACAGATTGTTTTGATGATTGCTGCTTCATGATGCAGTTTGAGTTCTGGTGCTACTAGGGCACCTACCTTCATATTTTTTCATTAGTTCTCTTGATATTCTTGACTTTTAGTTCTTCCAGATGAATTTTGTTATTTTTTGTTCTATAAAAATATTATTTGTCCTATAAAATAATTATTTGGTAGTGTGATTGCTTTGGCACTGAATAAATAAATTAATCAAGGCAGAATTGTCATTTTTATTATATTAGTTAGGCCTACCCATGAACAATTAATATTTTTTCCATTTGTTTAGTTCAGACTTTATTTATGTGAAAAGTGTTTTGTAATTGTTGTTATATAATTTCTACGTTTGCCTTGGCAAGTAGATTTCCAGATATTTTATATTGTTTAGAGTGATTTTAAATGGAATTTCTCTTTCTCACTCTTATGGTTGGACTTTTTGGACAATATTTAGAAATGCCGATGATTTATTGGATTTATTTTATATTCTGCCACTTTACTAAAGTTATCAATTATTTCAACTAATTTTTTAATTGACTGCCTCGTGCTGGAATTCCAGACCTTACTGCAGATTTGCTTGGAACTTTACAGGTGTGTTTTGGATTGTACTGCTATTGGCTTAGGAAGACTCTCAAGGTTTGGATGTTGGCTTGAGCCCAGGTTCCATATATGGAACAATATATGTGGGGTGGAGTGAGGGGACTTGCTGTTGATGTGCTATTTTCTCCCTGTTGTAGTCTCCTGCTGGCTATGCCCCCCTATCACCGCCAGGGACCCCAACATTCTCTGCCTATCTTTCAAGTTGTTCTCTGCATGAAAGTCGCTTCACTCTATCTCCTTGTTGGTACTCTCATTCCAGTATTCATTTTGTGGAGTTATTTTAAGACTGGTTGGAAAGAATTCTTATGGTGGTTTCAAGCTTCTCTGCTTCTACTCTGCCATCTTTACTCTGCTTCTTATAAACACTTTAAATAAACATTTAGACACTGGGAAGTAGATTCTGGTGCCCAGAGAATTATTGGACCAAATGCTTAGCACAGTGCTTGGCATATAGTAGGTATTTAATAAATGCATCTTGACTGATTTATAGCTTTTTGCATTCGTGAGTTATTAGAGTTTTTTCTAGTTTTCTTGGCTTGGGACATGTGAAACAATAGTTCTATGAAAGGGAAAACCCATGCATCTCCTTCTACCTTTAGAAGATCCATTTGGTAACAGAATTACAGGTATCAGCTTAATCTGCTTTATAGTCACTTTTTAACACTCTGGGAAACTCTGGGATCAACAAAAAATAGATTTCTTAAATTTCTCTTGCTCCTTTCTTGAATCCATGTTCTCACTGAGGTGGTTATTCCACATGTGCTTTATTAGTTTGTGAATTTTTTGCCTATCTCTTCCTATACATTCTTGATAATTCAACCATTGAACATAGCAAAGACCTACTTCTATTTTTGTTATCATTTTGTGGGTACCAGTGCTATACTTGGAAGATTGATTTTATGCCAAGTTTTGCATAGCATAATCAGTATCATGCCATAGCTTGCTTGCTTCATAGATCTCTTTGTGGTCCTTTGGGTCACTTTTAATTTTAATTCTTTGGAGACCATGGCCTTTCAAGGATCACTGTTTTGTAGCATCATCAAGAGAATAATTTGTGTTAAAGAGATGAAGTTTATTTGAGGAAGCAGCTTTAGATTGTTAAAATTCTGCATGATTTCCCCCATGAAAAAAGTAGCATTACCCTTGAGCAATTAGTATTCTTATATTTTGGTTTTCTCAAATAGATAAATGTAAATTTATTTCTCAATCAGAAACACTGTATACTCACTACAACACTGGGAACTAAATCAAAGAATGATAATGATGATGATGATGATGATGATGATGATGATGATGACCTTTGTCCTTTGTCTCTGAAGATATGAAGATGTTTTTGGCTCTTTCATAAGATTTTCTTCCACAAATATCAAATTGTGTAAAAACTTGGTCATAGATTTCACTTGCACAGACTTAAATAAGGACCATCCTACAGGATGGGTAACTGGATAAAGTGACTTGTTATTTATTGTCATTTTCCTTTTGGTTCACACAGATAGACTAAAGTTTTAAAAAGGAGTTCCTCAGTGAAGGTCTGGGAATTAGAAACAGTCTCATGAAAACTGTTTAGATGAGTAGAGAGAAATTTTGAGTCTGCTGTTTTGTTAAAGTTGTTGGACCTGAACATTTGTAATGGTCTCTGGAGATTATGCAATCCAACTTACTTATTTTACTGAAGAGAAAACTGAGATCCACGATGCTCGTGTAACTTGATGAAAGTATCATAACTATTTAGAAGAGTAAGACCTAAGTCTCCTTACTTTCAGATCTTTTTTTTTAATGTCATCTTATCTTTTTCAGGAACTGGTGTAAGCCTAACACAAATAAAGAATGAATTCTTTGATAATCTATCTACAAATTTTACACAGAACTTGAGTTTTTAAAAAAATTCTGTACTTTCAGAGTGGGCACAATACAGATATTATTATTAAAATGTCTTGGTAAGCTAAATTCAAGCAAAATTGAAGAAGTAAACAATTAAAAGTACATCTTAGGCATTTGGATTCTCTTTTAACATTCAAAAAAGCAGTGACAGTATTTCATTCAGGATTTTATAGGATACCAAAAATGCATATTGGTATTATGTTAATTCATGTATTTTGTAATATTTGAAAGTTTTTAGAAATTTAATGAATAACCAGTAGTTCACTGAGGAGAACTGGGCTATTTTTGAAAATTGAAATGATTTCTTCATAGCTTTCTAACTTAGCACTAGGTACATTCTTACTAGTCTTTTAGGGAGAGTCTCTCCATTTGAACAACTCTCCAACTGATTTCTAAATCTAAATCTAAATTTTAAAGAGAGATGGAGAGCATTCCTAGGTCCATGGTTTCTCTTATACTATATTGTTTGTGAAGGAAGGGGGCCTAGCAGTACCAGTTATTAAACTGTACTATAAATCATCAAAACAGTATGGTACTGGCTAAGAGACAGAGAGGAGGATCAATGGAATAGACTTGGGGTAAGTGACATCAGCAAGACAGTGTATGATAAACCCAAAGAACCCAGCTTATGGGACAAAAATCCATTATTTGACAAAAACTACTGGGAAAATTGGAAAACAATATGGGAGAGATTAGCTTTAGATCAACATCTCACACTCTACACCAATATAAATTCAGAATGGGTAAATGACTTGAATATAAAGAAGGAAACTATAAGTAAATTAGGTGAACACAAAATTATATACTTCTCAGATCTATGGGAAAGGAAAGATTTTAAAACTAACCGAGAGTTAGAAAAAATTACAAAAAATAAATAATTTTGATTACATTAAATTAAAAAGGTTTTGTATGAACAAAAAACAATGCAACCAAAATCAGAAAGGAAACAACAAACTCGGAAAAAAATTCTTTATAACAAAAAACTCTGACAGAGGTCTAATTACTCAAATATACAAGGAACTAAATCAAGTGTACAAAAAAATCAAGCCATTCTTCAATGGCTAAAAGGGCAGGGGACATGAATAGGCAATTTTCAGATAAAGGAATCAAAACTATCAATAAGCATATGAGAAAATGTTCTAAATCTCTAATAATTAGAGAAATGCAAATTAAAACAATTCTGAGGTATCTCCACCTAGCAGATTGGCTAAAATGATAGCAGGGGAGAGTAATGAATGTTGGAAGGCATGTGGCAAAATTGAGATTTTAATGCCTTGCTGGTGGAGTTGTGAATTGATCCAATCATTCTGGATAGCAATTTGGAACTAACCCCAAAGACTACTAAAAGAATGCCTACCCTTTGATCTAGCCATACCATTGCTGGGTTTGTACCCCAAAGAGATAATAAGGAAAAAAACTTGTGCAAAAATATTTATAGCTGTGCTCTTTGTGGTGGCAAAAAATTGGAAAATGAGAGGATGCCCTTTGATTGGAGAATGGCTGAACAAATTGTGGCATCTGTTGGTGATGGAATACTATTGTACTTAAAGGAATAATAAACTGGAGGAATTCCATGTGATCTGGAATGACCTCCAGGAATTGATGCAGAGTGAAAGGAGAAGAACCAGGAGAACATTGTACACAGAGACTGATACACTGTGGTAAAATCAAATGTAATGAACTTCTATACTAGCAACAATGCAATGACCCAGGACAATTCTGAGGGACTTATGGAAAAGAACGCTACCCACATTCAGAGGAAGAACTATAGGAGTGGAAACACAGAAGAAAAACAACTGCTTGAACACATGGGTTGATGTGGACCTGATTTGGGATGTAGACTCTAAATGACCACACTAGTACAATTATCTATAATATGGAAATAGGTCTTGATCTATGACACATGAACAAATTGTGTGTTCGGCTATGACGGAGGAAGGGTGCAGGGGTGGTAGTGCAGGTGAGAGTAAGAACATGAATCATGTAACCATGGAAAAAATTTTTCTAAAAAATAAATAAAAAAGTAAAAACTATATAGAAGATGGAATAATGAGTTTATATCAGTTGCAAAAGATGATTTCCTAGTAAATAATTAAATGGAATTATTAAGAAGAGGAGATTATTCCAAATATTTGCACTTTTTCCTTTATAAGATCAACCTCTATTTGTGTTCTCTTTTTCTTTAACCCTTATCTTCTTTTTTAGAATCAATATTATGTATCAATTTCAAGAGAAAAGAAAGATAAGGGCAAGGCAGCTGAGGTTAAGTGACTTTCCCAGGGTCATACTGCTAGGAAGTGTCTAAGGCCAGATTTGATCCTGGGATCTTCTGTCTCCAGATTCTCTATTTATTAAGCACATATTTACCTACCTGCCCCTTTACTTTTTTTCCAATACTTTCACTACTACATATACTAGCAACTTGACTTCTTAAAACTTTATCAAAATGTTAGCTATCATGACTAATATTTGATATATTTTATTCACTATTTCTTTCCTTATTATCTAAAATAATCCTTGAACTTTCCATCATTAAAAAATATTCAACCGAGTATGCCATTTCCTAAACTTTTTATACTATATCTTTTTCACATTTGAGATTCTAAGGAAGTCTTTAAACTTATTGTCTTAATTTCCCTTCCTCTAGCTCCTAAGACTTTAGCATTTGGTTTTCAACCTCACCACCCAAATGAAGCATCTATCTCCAAGCTTTATAATCACTTCTAATTGATAAATCTGTAGTACTAATTTATTTCCATCCTTCTCAACCTCTCTAGAACTCATTTGGCATTATTGATCACACTTTCCTCCTGGATAGTCTCTTCTCCATGGGTTTTTGTGACATCATTTTCTCCTCTTCTTCTGCTCATCCATTTCCCCATTACTTTATCCTTTGCTATATCATCATCCATCTCTTTTTACCTATTAAGAATGGTTGCCCTTCATAGCACTGTTCTGTATTCTCTTCTATTTTTGTCTATTCTCTTATTGATCTTATCAGATACTGTGAGTTCAATTATCATATGACTCCACCAAGTCACTCACAAACATGCTTAAATATACACACATATACATACATTTTTCTAAATAGTAATGTTTCCACTTAAATAAACAGCAGTATTTAAAGCTCAACTTTGCCCAAACAAACTCTTTCATTTCTTCCTTAAGCTCATTCCTATCTTAAACTTTTTCATTTTTGTTGGGGGCAGGGGATACAATTATTTTTTTCAGTCACTCAGATTTAAGACTTCAGCCTCATCCTTGACTTCTGTCTCCCTTACCCTCATCATTTACTTGAATTGCTAAATATTGTTGATGCTATTTCCATAATATTTGTTTCTCCAATCTAAGAGCCCTCGTCTGGTTCATACCTCCTCACTTTTCATATAGAAAATTTTACCATCTTCTTATTTGAACTCTACTCTGTAGCCAAAGTCACCTTCCTAAAATAAATGCCTGACAATACTACTTCTTTGATCAAGAAACTCTGATCACTCCCTATTGCCTCTACAAAAAATATAAATTCCTTAACTTGATATTTAAAATCTTTCATAATCTTGCTTCAGACTTCCTTTCCTATATTCCATTTTGCTTTCCCTCACGTAATTTACCTGCCAATCAAGTTGACCTCCTTGTAATTTCTTATATGTTATACTTCTACTCCCAACTTTGTGTTTCACAGACTTTCCCACTCACTGGGCTCTCCCTATCTATGCTTCTTAGAATCACTATCTTCAAAATTTAGTTCATGCAACATTTCTTACAGGAAACCTTTTGTTATCTGATTGTCATTAATGTGCTCTCCCTCTTCCCAAGTTTATCATCCAAACATACTTACCTTTTTACACGTTGTATTCCTCTCCATCATTATAATAAGAACTCTTCAAGGACAGATACCATATTCATATTGTCTTTGCATCTCCAATGTCCAGCACAGTCCCTTATACATAACAGGTACTTAAAATCCCTTTTGGATTGGACTGTGTTAAACAAAGAACCAATTATACATCAAAAACAATATAACTAGAAGAAGCAAAAACTATAAGATAATGAGAAACTTATGATATAAAATTTCATATCTAAACTTTTTTTTAAACCCTTAACTTCTGTTTATTGGCTCCAAGGTGGAAGAGTGGTAAGGGTGGGCAATGGGGTTCAAGTGACTTGCCCAGGGTCACACAGCTGGGAAGTGTCTGAGGCCGGATTTGAACCTGGGATCTCCTGTCTCTAGGCCTGACTCTCAATCCACCCAGCTGCCCCCTCATATCTAAACTTTTTAAGGAACTATTAAAATTCTGAAAAGGCAAATGCTAATCTGCAATGGATAAATGGCATGGAAATATGAACAGACAATTATGAGAATAAAAGAAACACCTATTGCTCCTGATTGTTTGAAAAAATATCTAATTTCATTAAACGAGAAAAATTTAAATGCTGGTGATATGCACATACAATCAATCGATAGTGTGATTAAAAATATTAAAACTATTTTTGGAATGCAATACATTAGAATACAAAAATTGCAAAAGCAGTCTTTCTCCTTAACCCAGTAATGACATTTTGTGTAATATAAACTAAAGGGACACATTAAAAAAAAAGGGTGATATTCATTCATTCTATGATTTTCCCTGCATAATTCATTGAAATGGAAAAAGAAAATCAGGAAGTCACTTGAATATCTAACAATTAGATAAATAAATTGTTGTGCATTCATTTTATAGACTACTATAACAAAATTAACATAAACAATTATGAAGAAAGTAAATACATCTGACAAGGACCTTTAAAAATGATTCAAAGTGAAAAATCAGAATCAAAAGAAGAGAGTAAAAAATACTGTATCTATATATCAGGAAAAATGGGAATGAATGAACAAATGTATCGTGTGCTTCTTTAAGTGAGATAATTTCCCCGATTCTTCTTTTCCCTTTCCCTTTCCCTTTCTTCCAGGACATTCTTCTCTCTTTCCTATTTATTTTTTTTACATCATCCCAACATAATCAACTTGTTTCCTTACTGTATTCTTATATAGTCCATCTAGCTTCTCTAATAATGATAAAGTCCTCAGAAGACACATGTATCATCTACCAATAAAGAAAGGTAAGTTTATCGGTGAGTTCTTTTATTTTTCTTTCATGCTTACCTTTTTATACTTCTCTTAGGTCTTGTATGTTAAAGACGTATTTTCTATGTAGCTCTATTCTTTTCATCAGGAATGATTAAAAGTCCTATATTTCATTAAATATCCATTTTTCTCTTGAAGATTTTATATTCATTTTTGCTGGGTAGGTTATTGTTGCTTCTTTTCCTAGCTCATTTGTCTTACAGAATATCATATTCCAAGCACTTTGCTCCTTTAAAGTAGTAACTGCTAAATTCTGTGTTATCCTGACCGATTCTATGGTATTTGAATAGTATCTTTCAGTCTGCTTACATTTTGGAATCTTTGACATGGGAGCTCTAGAATTTGACTCTAACATTCCTGGAATATTTCATTTTGGGATCTCTTTCAGTTAGTAATCAGCAGATCCTTTCATTTTTTATTTAATCCTTTGTTTCTGAATATCAGGGTGTTTTTTCTTGAATTATGACATTTTTAGTCTTTCATCATAGCTTTCACAAATCTTAAATTCTCTCTTCTTGAGCTAGTTTTCAGAGCAATTATTGTTTGTACGAGATATTTTACATTTTCTTCTACCTTTTTTACATTTTGTTTGACTTTATTTTATTATTTCTTAATATCTCATGGAATCACTAACTTCCACTTATTCAATTCTAATTTTTAAGAAATTATTTTCTTTAGTGAACTTTTTGTATCTCTTTTTCCAATTGACCCATTCTGATTATTAATTAGTTATTTTCATCAGTGATTTTTTTTTACTTTTCCCCCATTTATCCAATTCTGTTTTTAAGGTATTATTTTCTTTTGTATTTTTCCTATTTTGCCAAGCTATAAATTATCTTTTTAAAATGTTCTTTCCTTGCTTTCTTTTTTAATTTCATTTTTTCTCTACCACTTTCATTTCATTTTGAAAATAATTTTTAAGTCTTCCAGGAATTCCTGCTGGTCTTGTATCTAAATCATATTTTTCCCCTTTGAGATTTTTCTTGTATTTGTTTTGACTTCATTGTCTTCTGGGTTATTGTCTTGATCTTTACTGTCACAATAGCAGATGTTATGGTTATGGTTTTATGTTTTATGGTTAGGTTAAATATATTTTTTTATTATTTTCTCATTTTTCTACCTTATTTCTTGATCATAAACTTTATGTTAATGTTACTTTTTGTTCCCATTTTAAGGGCAATATGGTACTGGCTTAAGCTTCAGACTTTTTCACATGATTTTCAGAGCTAGTTCCTGAGATTGGGAAGTTTTCAGTGATTTCAAGTTGATGTGATCTTGAAGTAGATGTGGTCACTGCTCTCTTGGTCTGTACTCTGGTCTTTACCCAGGAAGGGTTCCTGATTCTTAGTATTCTTTGGTTTTCAATGGGACTACTCCTCAGGGTCCCCCCTCCCCTGAAACCAAAAGTGATAATTCCTTCAAGGCATCTATCCTCTCTTGATGGAAAATACTCTTCTGTGAGTATTTTACCTTGAACTATGACCTAGAAATGGATGTAGAAAATAAAGTTATCAAATTGTGTCTGATTCTGTCTAACGGTACCATAAGTTATCCGGAATTCCTATTCTGACCATTTGCCAAGTCCTCTTATATTCTCTGACTTAAGAGCTCCTGAAGTTGTTATTGTTTCTGTCACAACCACTGGGTTTTACCAATGGTGCTTCATCCATATGGGCTCTGGGCCAGCCTCCTCCCCCTTATCATAAGACCTTCTTTCTGACCTCCTCTTTTGTCTTGGGATGGAAGAGTTTCTCCCTTTAATTTTTTATTGGCTCGGTCACTCCAGCAGTTAATTGGAAGAGTTATTTCAAAGTTTTTTTCGAAGCTGATTGCTTTTCCCTGCCATCCTGGCTCTTCTTTCAGAAGCTTTTTAATTGTCTAGTCTCAATAATAAATTTATTTATTTACTTCTGAGATGAGTATAAACAAAAATTATATTGGATTTTAGGCATAGCTCATGGTCTCTGGGAACAGAATTGAATCATTTCTACTCTGGTATTAGAAATTCTTATTGCAAATAATTTAGGTCATATGCTAGACTGTGAGCTACCTGAAGGTGTCATACACAGTAGGTGTTCAGTAAATGTTTAATTGTATAAGCCATTATGAAGTATTTGGGTCTGCAGTTATTATTTTCATGTGGTTTTATTATTTTTTCTTTCCCTCAAGTACCACAGAGTTGATTTTTATGTTTCTAAAACCACCCACTTGTGATATTCACTGAATGCTTAGGGATAATAGGAAGATATAAATGGGCACTATCTTGAAAGGATGAGTCACATATAGGATAATAGAAAAACAACTGTGTATTAAGAAACAAGTAAAAATTCTGAAAAGCAGAGAAACCTTTGAAAATGTTAAACAAACAGCCCTCATCAAGTCTTTCTAAAGGTCAATGTGTGGTCTGTATAGGATTCTATGAGGTAAGATAACCAAAAAAACAATTTATTGTTGGGGAAAAACGTTGTGCAATATATTTCTGATAAAAGTATGATTTCCTGGATGTATCTGGACTTGACACAAATATATAAGACCAAGACAAATTCCTTTTCTGTTAAATGCCTAAAGGATTATAGGATATTAATATCATAGTATCATAGTATCAAGTGTTGAAGGGGCCTTAGAGGACATCTTATCCAACTCCTTCATTTTACACATGAGGAAAGTTTCAAATTAGTGACCAAACCAAAATCAATTATGCAGAATGTTTTAAATCAGAGGTGTAAAGTTCCTAGTCTCCTGGCGAAATTTCAAAGTACAGGTCAGATGAACTTCAAAAGTAATTTAGAAATGTTTAACAAAATAAATAAAAATATAATACTATGCAGATAATGTTAATTTATGGTTTTCTAAGTCAATATATGGTCCACAGGGATGCTATTCTAGTTGAGCTTGACATCATTGCTCTCCAATACTAATAACAAAAATGAAAATGAAAATGCACTGAGCTATTACCTTACATTGACCAAATTTTCAAATATTAAAAAAGAGGGAGATAGGCCATAATGGAGGGGTTATGGGAAGACTGGCTGTTGGGTTAGCTGTTTATTGGTCCATTGTTTGTCCTCAATGTACTTTTGCTATAACTCCTGCTTAATCCATGAACTTCTTATTGATTTCTTACTATCTCCATTTATTCTATCTCTAGGGCTACATGGTTTCCTGGTAGAAATGGTTTGATCACCAAAAGGAATTTTTCAATGATGAAATTCTCCCAGCTTTCTGCTAGGTAACTAGAGAATGTACATTATCTTTTTATAGACTTTAAAAAAATTTTTCCTCTCTCTCTATCCCTTTCTCTAGTCCTATATCCCACTTTTTTTTAAACCCTTAACTTCTGTGTATTGGCTCCTAGGTGGAAGAGTTGTAAGGGTGGGCAATGGGGTCAAGTGACTTGCCCAGGGTCACACAGCTGGGAAGTATCTGAGGCTGCTATATCCCACTTTTAAAAGGTCATGTCCAAGGATAGATTGGTCCAATGACTAACCCAGTCTCAACGAATCATCCTTAAGGTGGTGTTCAAGTTAGCAGAGAAAGCCTATATTTGGAGGAAGACCTGAGCTCAAATCCTGCCTTAGGAATTTGTTAGCTCTATAGCCCTGGGTGAGTCACATAACCTCTCTTGGCTTAAATTTCCTCAGTCTGTAAAATGGGGATAATAATAACACCTATCTCAAAAGGTCATTGTGAGGAGCAAATGAAATTATATATAGAAAGTGATTTGCAAATCTTAAAGTGCTTTATAAATGATAGATATTATAAGTGTAGTCTTAAAGGAGAAAGGAATTTCCACCTTATCAAGAACATATGTTCATTGGAAAAAAAAGACCTTATCTCTATTAGCATTGTTGGCAAGAAATTAAGCTTGAAAATAAATAAACCTCATCAGAGGATTAATACTTTATTAGATAGAAGGAAGAGGACTTATCCACTACCCAATTCTGACATTTGGCTTTCCTATCACCTAAAAATCATAATTAGACAAGACAACACATCATCTTCCCCCACAATCCACAAATATAAATTCATTTTCTTTTAAAAATACTACAGAACTGTCAACTTATCACTGTTGCAAAGTGATTGTAATTATTGGTTTACCTAAAAATTTTTTAACTGTGATTGTGATTGGTCACATTTTATCTTTCAGGTGCTATCAAACAATCAAAACCAACAAATAATCCATGTTTCATGGAAAAACAAAAACAGAAATTTAACAAAATATTTGAAGAGAAACCAATAGTTTCCCTGGAGTTTTACATTCATCTATTAATTCTAATAACATTTATATCCACTTAAATTTTACCATTTGTCTTTTAAAAAATGACACATAACAAATTCAAATGTCTGCTCATCTTTAAATGTTTTGTTTTGATTTGAAACAAGATGAATTTGCCTTTATATAAGAATATTCTTTTTAAATGCTAAAAAATTAGTATAATTCTCTCTTTACCAAAATACTAAGAAATAAATGTTTTGGAAAAGTTATCACCAATTTCAAAAGTTAGATTTCAAGCTTATATTTTCTAAGCCTTATGTCTTACTGAACACTGTATAGAACTTTTCCTCTCCTTTTTAGGCATGGTGATATCAAATTCTAGAACTGCAAGAAACCTTAGGGACTTTGAGAGGTGAAAGAAATTTTCCCAGTATCACATGATGGCTCAATTGCGATTAGAACCCAGGATCTTTAGCAAAATCAATTGTCCCATCTCAAACCTATATGCCTAATGTGTTACTTAGAATGAAGAGTATGGATGTTCAAATTCATGATTCTTCCAATATATCATATGCATTGTATAAAACTGAAATCTCCTGAGAGCCAGGATTTGAACTTTGATTCTCCAGATTGGTTTCTCTTACATCATGCTTGAAAGATTTCCCATGATGCCTTTGAATTAATTGCTCTTAAGGGTGCTCAGGGCTTTAGAGAATTGAACCGAACACATTTTGAATGATATGTGTCTGAATTAACATAACTTTTCAATGTTTAGACCCTCTCCATAGCATATATCCTGCCTGATGTGAAGATAGGATGAAGTCTCCCCTTGTCTATTTTTAGCTAAATAAATCAAGAACTTAAAGTACCCCTACTTGACACTAAGTAAGAGAGTTGAAAGTTACTTACTAGAGTAAGCTCACACCTCCAAAGGTCACTGGCCCACCCATTGGGCAGTGCCAGGCAAATTAAAAGACTATGATTGATTCCCATTGGGCAGTGCCAGGCAAATTAAAAGACTATGATTGATTCCCATAAAGTTACAGGAAGTGACTTCAAGAAAACTGCTTTAAAAAAGCTGCCTGGAAGATTCAGTCATACTCTCTGCATTGGTGAGCAAGACTGGAGGAGGAGACTCATTCCCTGGATCCTGTGTAGGCTTGAGGTGGTGAGTAGAGTGATTCCTTCCTTGGTTTTTTGGTGAGGAGACCCTCTCTGCTCATTGGCGCTTTGGTAGGACATTCCCTTCAGCATGAATTTTGGTGATATTCTTGGAAATCTTAGCTTTGTGTGCATTGAAGGTTCTCAGTGGATTCTTCAGGATTCTTCAGGATCTCTTGGCTCTTCTGATTTGGGTTTCCTAATTAGGACTTAGGATTCTGGTGAGATTTGCTTTTTGATTCGCATTTGCGGTCTGGAGACATTAGGATTAAACTTAGGGTATGTGTAGGTAGGCAGTACTTTCTGTCTATCTACATTTTTCCACTTTCACTCTTTCCACCTATTTGTAAATAGAGCTGCTAAAAGTAATTTTGACTTAAGCTATAATATTTTTAAATTGGTGACCACGATATTACTTTAGAATTTTCATATTAGCATAAAACCTAAATTTTAACTTTTACACTAACTCGTTAGGTATCTGAAATGGAAACAAGGGGAAGAAACACAGGCTGACACTACTAGATTGTTTTAATAACCCCACAAACAGAACTGACATATAGATAGTAGGGAAGGTATAGATAGAACTCAAGCAGAATTACATCAGGACTTCTTAGGATCTATTTCTCTTCATTCTCCAACAAAATTTATCTTTTACAAATTCTTTTTGTACTTTCATATGGATTTAAGTCAATGGATTCCCTTCCCTAAGGGAATTTTCTTTTTAAGTCTTCCTCTCCAGGTTCAACTTATTATTAATGGCTATTAAGGCCTCTTTCTTGCATAAGTCAGTCCCTACCAAAACCTCCAAATGCTCAAACCAGTCATATCTTCATTCCTCAACAGCATCCATTCCAGACTTTCCCCAGCATGCCCCTAAAAGGCATACCTTCTTGTTCACCTCTTCTCCTTTTTCCATTTCTTTTTAGCAATTATTTTCTCCTACTAGCAAGAACAAGGTCTCTATTTCTGCTTTAATTTAAATTATTATACCTTTACAGAATTTCTGCCACATAAATGCTTAATAAATGCTTCTTGACTTGGTTTTCCCCTTTAATTATATTTCCTGGCACATAGGAGATGCTTAAAATATTCATTGCTTAATGAAAGTTGGGAAGTATATATTCCAAATCTTGCTTTCTTCAAATTCGCATTATTTACAGACTATTTATATAGGTTATTTTAAAATCAGAACCAGAACTCCCTGTTGCTTCTCTGGCTATTATCAAGAACACACATACCTGTACCCATACATTTATGTATATATTTATATAATTCTCTATGTCTACTAGAGATTGTTTTGCAACTCTTGACATTCTATACAGGTCTTCAAGTGCCTGTAGTAGTCAGTATAAGCCTACCATGTCTGGGTTCAAAATTTAACTAAGGGATAAAATGACACATTGCTTAAAATTTGAAAACAATACATAATTTCATATTTTTATTAATGTCTCAGCCAATTTTTTACAGCTACTCGTTTACTACATGGCGACCCAAAAGATCAACTTTCAAAGTAAGCTACCATTTGCTATATGCCAATCAGTAAATCTTGATCAAATGAAAATTGACTTAATAAGATCATGAATTTAGACCTAGAAAGGATCTTAGAGTTTCATTTATAGATGAAAATATTGAAGTTCATGCATGGAGATGACTTATCTATAGTCATCAAGTTAGAAAGCATCAGGAGTGGAATTTGAGCCCAGATCACATACTGTTTACTATGTTACATGGTTTCAAAAACTACCGAAGTGTGAAGCATGTTCAGACCTCCAAAGCATTGGATGGATGAGTGCCTCTAACCTGTATGCCAGTGTACTGATATTATACTATATCCCTTAAGGCTTATCATATGGCCTCCTGACTTTTGCCTGTCTACACTCCCCAGGTGCCTTATCAGGAGAAATAGTGACATCATAAATGGCTCTTTCAATTATTTTTTCATTTCAAATATCATTGTCTCTCTAGGTCCAGGGGAAAAATGAGAATAATTCAAAAAGATCAGAGTAACATGTGAGCATATTACACATATCAAGAAAGATATTTTTATACAGTGTGGCCAATAATAATAACTCATTTTTCATAGGGATTTATATTTTTAAAATAAGTTTCTGTAGAGTAACCTTCCTGTGTGAATGATGATTTAAATATCCCACTTTGTCCTCCTTTTACCGATGAGGAAACTAAGGTTCCCAGGCTCCCACTGCCAAGACTCAAACCCAGAATCCCCTGAATCTCATCAAGTACTCTTGCCATTATATTGTAGTTACTGCCTAAGGAGACTGAATTCCAGCAGTGCAATTTATTGTAGGAATCTTTATTAGCAGAGTAGAACATTGGTGACATAGGGATGCTTATTAAAACTTAGATTCTATTCAGTTTCACCTTAGATTTTTTTCCTTCCTTCCTTGACGATCTGATCCTCTCTGACTGACCTGGAAAGCGTCCTTGTGCTCCTTAAGGATGGGTCCTCTGCTCATGATTCAGTCTTCATTCAGCTGTGTTTCCTCTGCCCCTCCAAAGTGTGCTTGAATGAGAATCTCCTGTACAAATCACCTAGAAAATGGTTGTCTGGCCTTTGCCGGAAGTACTCCAGTGATTAGAGGGCCAGTTAACTTTTCAAGACAACCATAATATTTCAATAGATCTAGTCATTAGAAAATTTTTTCATTACAACTGGCTGAAATCTATTTCTTGACAACTTCCAACTCCCTAGTTGTGATCTGGGGATCCAAGAGGCACAAAGCCAACTCTTCTTTCATATTAAATAATTGAAGATAGGTATCATGCACTCTTCCTCTCCCCATGCCCCATTCCTCATTTTTTTTTCTAGGTTAAATGACAACATTCCTGCAAATGATCCTCAAATGGTCTGAAAGCTTTATTTTCCACCTTCCAACTTGTCAATGTTTTTATCGTTGTTTTGTTTTAAGATGTGACTTAGAATTGAATGCAATACTCCAGTTATAGTGTGACTAGGACAGAGCATATTGTGATTAAAAATTATCACTCCCTTATTTTGGTATACTAGATTGTACTTATTTTAATGCAGATTCACTTCATTAACATTTTGGCCTACAGTATCACAGAACTGATGAACTTATTTTCCAAATAGCTCCATAGATCTTTTTCAGATAAACTACTATCTAGTCACACTTTTATAATCATGAAGTTAACTGAAACTAAAACAATTCCCCTATGATCACCTCTCCATATATCTTCCCTGCCTTTCCCCTTCTCATGATGCCTTTTTATACATTCCTAGATAATGGGTAGTGCTTCAAAATTCCATATATAGCAAAATATAAGTTTTTTGAAACCTTATCCATATTATTTAGTGAGTATCTCTCTGCTCTAAATATAAAAGATACTTAATAAATGCTCTTTGAATCAAATTTCACATACACAGCAAGGGTTGCATAAATGTTAGTGATGATTTATTAAAATTTCCACTTGAAAGTTGAGCAATATACTGTTGTATAAATAATTTAAAAACACTGTACAACAGAATAGTAGTAGAGTAAAAACATGTGTCAGAAGAGATTCTTAAAACTTAAAAAAATTGTCAATTCTAGAAAGTTGGTAGCATTTACTGCCTATGAGGATGCTAGTGCAACATTTCATTTAACAATTTACAGAGCCACCTGACAGAAGGAAACATTGTAGATAATAATTTCTGATTTTGGCCCAAAGCCAGGAAAAACCTCCAAACAATCGTAGCTATCTAAAAGTAGAATTGATTGCCCTAAAACAGTGATGGGCAAACTATGGCCAGCAGGCCAGATCTGGCCCCCTGAAATGTTCTATCTGGCCATGACATTATTCCTAATCTGATGAATACAATGAGTAGTATACAATACAATGAAACTTCAAAAGAGTTGCCTTAGAAACAGACTGACAGATGAGCATTTCCTTTCCTTTGGCCCCCTCTTTAAAAAGTTTGCCCATGATTACCCTAAGAGGTAGCATATTTCCCCTCACTGGAGTTGGAAGGAAATTTAATTTTCTAATTTTTCAGATTAGGAACCTGAGACCTGGAGAGGATAAGTAACACAGTATCAGAGGCAAGATTTGAACACAGGTCTTCTGACTCCCAGAAGCAGCTAGATGACCCAGTGGGTAGTCCTGCAGACTCATCTTTGTGAGTTCAAATCTGACCTCACCCACTAACTAGCTGTATGATTCTTGACAAATTATTTAACCCTGGGTACCTTTTATGCAAAATGAACTGGAAAAGGAAATAATTATTCTAGTATTTTTGCCAATTGTAAGCTTGGGTCAGGTAGGCAATAATTAACAATGGAGTCTCAGCAAAAGATTAAGCTGGCTATACTAGCAAGGAGGAGGAGTATGAGTGAATAGAATTCTTTCTCTTCCCTCTCCTGAGGCAGTTACAGCCTTGACATAACAGTTGTAAAAGAAACCCCTCTTAGATCAAGAAACGGAGGCTGTTTTGACTTGGCTACCCCAGGGATAAATTGGTAGACAGATAAGAAATAATCCCATTGAGATTAGCAACTTCCACTGTTAGAAGATTATCCCCCAAATCCTAAAGTAGATAAAGGTTCTGGCTGTCTTCAAAACAGCAGTCTTGCTCTCTGGATAAGAGCTGTCTTCAGTGCTTGCCTGGATGAGGAATTTGCCTACATAATATATGAAAGCCTAAATATAATTTCACACAGGCTCACAAACTTAACAAGGGAAGGGATTTATTAATTTCAGGGGAACAAGGAAGGAGGATAAATTACAGGATTGAGGGTAAGGAAAACTACCTAATATCTTCAGGAAACTTGTTAGATATAGAAAACCCCAGAGGGGAATGCCTTTGAATAACTAATACTTCTAACTCCCTCACAAACTGACTTTCTCTTAACCTAATGTTATCAAGTTTAAGATGGTAAAGGTAATCTTGACTGTAGAATTGATTAGGGATTAGCTGAGATACTGCACCTGAGTTATTTTCCCAGTGCTCACAGCCTGGATTAGTCTGTATGGAGTGAACTGCAAAGTAACACCCTGCTCCCTGAGGTCAGAGATGAGCTAACAAAAAGAGAAGCAATCCTTCCCTTTCCCCAGCCCCCTCCTTCCCCAAAGTCAGTCTTGCAAGCTGGGTGTCCTGGCTTTTATACCCACATTCTTAATTGCCCCAACTGCCCCCTCTCCTGGAGTTCTGGGGGTACTGTGGAATTCTTTGAGGCAGTTTCACTCCATTTAAGATGGTGCATGTTACACAATAAAACTTAAAAAAGGATCACAAAGTCAAGTCAGACATGATTGAAATACAACTAAACATATAACTTCTGACTCCTAGGTAAGGGTTCTTTCTACTGTAATGTGCTGCTATGTCTTTCTAGAAGACCACTTGTTGATATTATGCAGGTTGACCTAGATGATCTCTGAGATACCTACCAACTCTGAAATTCTGTGATTTGGAGCTCATTTTACCTCATATTGTTCTGTAAAATTTCATCTGTATTTGTGCATTGACGTGTTTCCTGGGATATTAGTTATTATTTTTTAAAAAATGTGTTTGAAATTTTGCATTTGTTGAAGAACTGGAGTCCATGCTTTGTTAAAGTTAACTGGGTCGATACCAGTTCCAGTACTTAACTTACAAATGTACAATTGTGATCAGTAGTACAGAAAAGAAAACTCAAGAGTATTGAAGGTTGGAAAAGTTGCCTCTTGGTAACATGGGTTGCTGTGGCTGTATAACATTGCTTTTGTCTCTTTTGGACTGACATTCCTTCATACTGTGCTAAAAACTCAGAAAACTCCTCTTCTTTACACTTGCAGAATCAGTGGGTGATGTGTATTCCAATGGCCAATTTTGCCATTAATTTTGATTCTTTTATCTGGGTTATAAATTTAAAATAACAATAAAAAGAGAACAATGTATCAATATGGAACATAGTGGAAGCCCCTCTCTTAATACTGAGGATATCATAGTACTTTTATTGTGAGGTTCAGATCATTCTTAGATGAAGGAAAATGAAAATATTACTCAAGTAAATTTAGCCCAGCTCAGTTAGCCCAGGGCCTAAGAAAGCTAGATTGTGTAATCCTCAGAAAAACTATTTTAAAAAAAAGTTACACCTGCCTTGAAACCTCTCTTGACATAACTTCTGGCCTCAAGGAGAAATCCCAGACCTGCTTCTACTATAATACATTCTGAATTAAAAATAACTAGCAGTCTGAAACCAAAGACTGGATGTTGATTTGTTGAGCACTGTAAAAAAGATTATACCTTTTTTTCTCATTTGTAAACATGAGCAGTCAGATGACAACATGACTAGTGAATCAAAGTGTAGACAGTAAGAGACCAAAACACTTTTTTTTCCCTTTTTTTTAAAATTAAGAAGTATTGGTTATCTTTCCCTTGTTTGACCTCTCCAACTTCCCAATTTAAATGAGAAAAAAAGTTTAAAACTTTGTAACAAATATGCCTAGCTAAGCAAAAGAAAGTACCACATTATCTATATACAAAAATGTATGTCACATTCTGTATCTTGAATTCATTACCTCATTAATGGGAGGTAGCTAGCATAGTTTATTACTGTTCTTGTGCAACCATGATTGGTCTTTGCATTGATCAGTTTGAAAATATTCCAAATCTATTTGTCTTTATGATATTTTACAAATTTTTCTCCTGGTTCTGCTCTTTTCATTCTGACTCAATCTTAGTCTTCTCAGGTCTCTCTGAAACTATTCCTTTCATGATGTTTTTCTGAAATAACAATATTCTATTATGTTGACATGCCATTAGCTATTCTCCAATTAAAGTATGCTCCTTTATTTTTCTCTTCTTTGATAAAACTAAAAAGGTACTGTTAATTTTTCTTTCATTATAAGTATTTTCTCTCTTTCTTTGATGTGTTTGGGATATGGCCCTAGTAGAGGTATTGCTTAGTCAAAGGAAATGCACAATTTAGTGATTTTTTAGGGTAGAGATAAAAGGATTTATACATGAAAGAACAAAAATGATCATCTAGTTCAACCCCTCTCATTTATAGATTAGAAGACTCAATCAACCCCAGTTATAAAACCCAGGTCTTTTGACTCCAGATCCAGTATTTTTTAAAATTATATCATTTGGGATAATACTAAACTTTATGATCCCAGGATAATAAGAATTTAAGTGCAATGAAAAGCATGATCTTATTTTAATATTATTTAATCAGCTTCAATTCATACAAAATTTATATTTTGAAAGCCTTTTTTATATTTCATTTTATTTTAGGGATAAAATTAGTTATAATCATTACATTTTTAGTTACAGCATTAGTTACAACCAGCCATGTGCTGTTAAATTTTTAACAACTGGTTTTCTGGGGGAAAAAAGCGTGTCCAACACATTTTTAAATTTAATCTGCACAATTAAAATTCCTCTGTCACTTTTCTAAGTCTATATAACAAACAAACAAATAAATCAAGCCTTGATTTCTGACATTTGCTAATTTCTGAGGCATAAATGCTCACAATGGAAATTGAACAATTGTCATCCCTGAGCCAGTATGAGCTGGCTCCAGCATACTTCTGAGTGATACCTTCGAAGTCATTCCCCCCAACCTCTTCTTAGGGCCTCTAGATCCTTTTATCTGTTGTTAGATCCTGTACAGGATTATCTAGTCCATTCTCTTCATTTTACAGATGAGGAAACTGTGCCCCAAGGAGATTAAGTGACATGGCCAAGGTGATAATGTTAGAAAGTGTCAGAGTCAGGATTTAAAACTGAGTTTTCAGACTACAAATTACAGCATTTAAAAAAATATACTCATATGGCATAGGATTTTCAATATACTTGCTTAATCAGTAAACTAATGAAGATCTAATGAGTTCTTCTTACGTGCCAAGCACTGTTAGAGACACCAGGAATAGATAGATAAAAGTGAAAATAGTACCTGTTACCACTTCTTTTTTGTTGTTGTTGTTAAAAGACAGAATAATACTATTGACCTTATATGCTTTACCAATTTGTGAAAATCCAGTAGCATAACATGTGCAAAACACTTTGTAAATCCAAAGCACCATATATATTAATATCTGGGTTTTTCTCTACCTAAAAAATCATTTTCTATTATTTCTACCATTATACGCCACTGAATGTGATTATACAACTTGGTGGGAATCTGGGATTGTAGTAATAGCCACATAGTCCATTTCCTCTTCCTGGATCCTTAGCTCAGAGAACTCTTTAAGGTAGAAAAATTACCCATCTCTCTTTTAAGTTTGACATGTACTTGTTCCCAGGTTAGGAAACTCTTGTAGAATTTACACATCAATAAGGTTGAATTTCTACTTGAATGCTGCAAGGTTACCAGACTAGAGCTGGTTCTTAATGCAATTCATTAGAGCATGAAACGAAAAATGTCACAATAATTATTTCCAACTGGCTAAATATCATGCAGATAGCTAAAGAAACTGGTATTAGGTTAAAGATCATAGCTTCAGTTAAGTTCAGTCTAACAGGCAAGTTAACATGGCATCCTGGAAGGCTTACTTGATCAGCTTCCCAGGATCTGTTTTGAATATTATTATTATTATTGTGATTATAATCAATCAAATCTCTCGAACTTTCTGGGTCACAGCTTTCTCATCTGCAAAAAGGTAAGATTGGTCTCTATAATTTTGAGTCCCTCTCAGCTCTAGACCTTGTGATCCAGTGCCTTTGGAAGAGGCAGGGTGGCAAAGTGAGGACATGCTAATTAGAAACTTAGCAAAACAGTACAGATCAGAAATAAGATAACCTGGAAACCTGCATGATCAAGATAAGGAACTGATGGCTTTCTAAGGAGACACTGGCACTTGTTCTCATTTTAAAAATACAGACAAATTTAGGCTTTCTTGAATCTAAACCTGAGTGTCATTTTTTAACCTGAAATTTCTATTGAATATTATATCAGTCCTGATATTTCAGAAAGTTGGCTTACCCATTGGCTAGTGAAAATCCAGTCGAAAAATAGAACAAAGAATCCTGTGCCAGAAATGATTTGGGAGGTCTAAGTTCTAGTGTGGTGTTGAAAAGAAAAATTCTTTATCTGGGCATTTATACTTATTAAAAAGGCAAAACTCAGGACAAAGAGACTTAAAAGGAGTTTATTATAAGTATGTTAGTTCAGTATTAGAGGTCAGCAAATGGCTTCAAGATGGGCCAGCTTTTTATTGATTACTTTCCCAATGAGATAAAGATAATTAGGATAAGTTCATGTCAGCAAAAAGGTTTGGATCCTGGCATCTCAGTGCCTGCCCAAGGTAAGAGTAAGGACAATTTCCAACTATAAACAAGTAGAAGGTAAGTTGGCTAAGTGACAAATATCAGTGAATACATAGTCACAGGCTGAGGGACATCTATTCCTCAACACTGATTGAAAAGCAGGTCTGAAAACAAAATGTACTGAGTTATCACAACTTTCAACAGTAGGTTCTCCTGCTGCCTCCTTACAAGTTTTTTGGGAGAAGATTTTATGTCTCTATATCAGCAATGTCAGACAGAAGCCATGACATTTTGAGTAGGGCCAGAACCAAGTTTAAGTATGATTTTGAAATATTTAGCAAAGTAAATAAAATACAATAGAACATGGGTAATTTTATCATGTTTTTTAAGTCAATAAGTTGCCTCCAGATGCACTAAAGTATGCTTTTCTACTTGAATATAACACCACTGATTTTGAATATTGTCACTATTCGCCTCTCAAATGTCATCTGTGGTGAGATGATTAGTATGCACTTTCCTTTTATAGAGATATGAAGAGATTTCCTCTTAATGTTTCTCTGTAGAACATATTCTCAGTGCTTATAGCACAATGTCTGACACATAGTAGGTATTTAATGGTTTTTTTTTTGACTGATCGACCTCCTCTAGGATCCAGCTCAATGGATTCAGTTGATTTAACTGAATTAACAATTTAACAAATATTTGACAAGCTTTTACACTTTTCAAGGCATTTTGCTAAGCCCTTCATAGGAAAGTAAAAACAGAGGCTTCCCTTGTTCTCAATGGATTTAAAAAATGGATAAAAATTGAAAATAAAAAATAAGGGAATGAAAAAGGTAAAGTTGAGGTTATAGTACTGTAGTAATACTTGAGGAAGAAGAGCACACTCAGAGCTTGGGAACCAAGGGAAGGCTTAATGGCAGGGTGGTCCCTGAACTGAGCTTTGAAGGACTGACTACAAGGATTCTGGAACATGGAAATGAGGAGAGAGTACATAAAGGGCCTGGGGGATGGCTTATGTGAATGCAAGAATATTTAATGGAATTTTGAGCACAGAAAACAGCTAGTAGTCTGATTTGACTGGAATAGAAAATATTTGAAGAGGAGTAATATGAAAAAAGGTTGGTTGGACCCAATTGAATGCTTTAAATTCCAAGCTATGGAATTTATATTTATCCTACTAGCTCCAGGGAGCTACTGAAGACTTTTAAAGAGGAGCATGGCATGTATGCATTAAGAAGATTATTTGGAAAACCTTCTGGAAGATCAAATTGAGTCAGAGAGAGACTATTTAGGAAGTTATTACAATAATCCAGACAAGAGCTTAAATAGAGTCATGTAGTATGAGTGGGATACTCAAAAATTTGTAGATAAAAAACTAACAGAAATTGACAATTGATCAGATGTCAGGGGTAAAGAAAGGGAGAATCAAACATAACATGTTTTGATAATAGGTAAATGGAAACATGGTGATGTTTATGCTGTCATTTGGAAAGTTATGTTTAAGGGAAAAGAAAGAAGTAGACTTAAGGAGTGAAAGTATTAAGTTTTGTTTTGGATCTGTCTAGTTAAAGAGGTTGATGGGGAAAAAAACTGAAGACACCACACAAGGAAATAGAGATTCTCTTTTATATTTTTTATTTAATTTTTTTCTCCTGGTAACACTTTTTTCTTTTACTACTTATTTTTATTCCTTTATTCTTTCAGTATTTTAAAATTTATTTTGTTAAATATTTCCCAATTATATGTAAACATTTTTAACATTAACTTAAAATTTTTTTATTTACAAATTGTCCTTCCTGCCCTTCTCTCCTTCTTGAGAAAATTAGCAATTTTGTATAAATTATATATATATATATGAAGTCATACAAAATATATTTCCATGTTAGTCATGCCTAAAAGAAAAAAAAACAGAGATTAAGAAACCGAAGAAAAATAAAGGTTTAAAAAAGTATGCTTTAATCTTCATTCAGAATTCATCAGTTTTCTTTCTGGAAGCAGTTAGCATCTTTCATCAGGTGTCCTTTGGAATTGTCTTGGATCATTTTTTCTTGATGAGAATAGCTAAGTCATAGTTGATCATTCTGGTAATATTGCTGTTACTGTCTACAGTGTTCTCCTGGTTCTGTCCACTTGACTTCTCATGAGTTCATACAAGTCTTCCCCGATTTTTCTGAAGTGGTCCTGTTCATCATTTCTCATAAGCATAATAGTGTTCTGTCGAAATGACATACTATGAATTGTTCAGCCATTCCCCAATTGATGAGTATCCTCTTAATTTCAGTTCTTTGCCACCACAAAAGAGTTGATATAAATATTTTTTTTATAAATAGGTACTTTTGTCTTTTTTTATTTCTTCCTTTTTCTTCACCACCCTTTTCTTTGAGGTACAGATCTAGTATTGATATTACTGGGTCAAAGAATATGTATGGTTTTGTAGCCCTTTGCTTGAGATGCCAAATTGTTCTCTAGAATATTTGGACTAGTTCACAGCTCCACCAAAAATGCCCTGAAATCTTGTTTTTTCCATATCCCCTCCAGAATTTATAATTGGGCAATGCTGTTGCTTTCTGCTTTTCTCTAGAGCAGCTGATCAAATCTTCCAAAAGGTTGCAGTATTCCTATTTCTCAGCACAGGTCATTACATTCTGGAACTGCTCTCCCTGTGCCCCTGGTCAGTGCAACTTATTGTGAAGTAGTGGGTTTTGGCACTGAAAATAACACTGATGTAAGCAATATAATGAGAGCAGATAGGTGGTTCAGTGGATAGAGAATTAGGTCTGAAGTTGGGAAGACTTAGGTTCAAATACAGTCGTAGGCACTCAGTAGCTGAGTGCCTTGGGTGAGACACTTAACCTTGAGAATGTAAATTAACCTTAATCAACTAAAGAAGGAAATTAAAAACTCCAGTAACTTTGCCAAGAAACTCCCATGGATAGAATTGGCATGCTTTGGTCCCCAAGACTTATGAAGAGTCAGGCACAATTGAATGACTGAATATCAATAACAAGATTATAAACATTTGAGGCAGGATTTGAAATCTCCTCAGCCCAAATCCAACCCTTTATTTACTATGCCACTTGACTACCTAATGGATACAATCTCAAGCTTCATGAATAGAAGTCTAACATCTAGAAATAGGAGAGCACTATATTACAAATGGTATAGTATTCTGTTTCAATTTCAACAAACATTTGGTAAAGCCCTTTACATTCAGTGAACTTTACTGGGACCTAGGAATATATAGATTAAAAAAATCATCCCTGGAATATTATTGTGCTGAAAGGAATAAAGAAATGGAGGAATTCCATGTGAACTGGAATGACCTCCAGGAATTGATTCAGAGTGAAAGGAGCAGAACCAGGAGAACATTGTACACAGAGACTGATACACTGTAGTACAATAGAACGTAATGGGCTTTTCTACTAGCAGCAATGACCCAGGACAATCCAGAGGAATTTAGGAGAAAAAAAACTATCCACATCCAGAGAAAGAACTGTGGAACCAGAAATACATTAGAAAAATATGATTGACCACATAGTGTGATGGGGATGTGATTAGGGTTTTGATGTTAATGAATCTTTCTACTACAAATATGAAAAACTTGGAAATAGGTTTTGAACAATGATATATGCATAACCCAGTGGAACTGCTTTTTGGCTTTGGGAGGGGAGAGAAAATAAAGGGGTGGAGATCATCAATCATGTAACCATGTAAAAATATTCTAAATAAAAGTTTAAAAAAGAAAAGAAATCATCCCTGCCTTCAAGGAGCTTACATTCTACCTAGAGGAGGAGAGAAAGATTCTAGATGCCACATTTTAAGAAAGACGTGATTTAATGAAGCATGTCTCATGAAGATGGTCACCAAGATTGTGAGGGGACTCTTTCCCATAGAACAGTGATGGAGAACCTTTTAGAAATGGAGTGCTGTGCTGTGCCCCAAACCCACTCCCCAGATGGAGTGCTGTGTCCCCCTCTCAGAGATTGTGTGCTTTGCTCATCCCTCTATCAAGTTCTGGGAGTGGTCCCCCTTACTCCACACAGGGGAAGGAAAAAGCACTCCCACTGGGCTTCTGGGCTGAGGGATAGGTGAAGTGAGGAATATCCTCAGTGAGTGTAGAGAAGGGGAGAGGAGTGGTCTGAGCACTCTGCTCCCCTCCAGCTCTGCTGCATATAAGCTCCCCCATCTTATCCCCTGTGCACTTCCACTGGGCTGTTGGGCGGTGGGGCAGGGGATGTGAAAAAATGTCGTCAGGCACAGTGGAGATGGGGAAGGGAGCAGCTGTGCCCAAGTCCCTCTGCCTTTCTAGTAACAAACTCTGGGAGTATGGTGGGGGGAGGGCAGGCACATGCCTGCTGAGAGTGCTCTGTGTGCCATCTTTGGCACCTATACCATAGCTTCGCCATTGGTGCCATAGAAGGATAACTTGAAAGAAGACTTGGGAAAAGAGAGAGTGGAAAAGACAAAATCTATCTTCAAATATTGTCATATGGAAGTTCTACACATCTACACTTTAGAGGACAGTTCTAGAACAAATAGGTGGATGCTATTGCAAGGAATAATTCAGCTCACTATGAGGAAGAGAAGCCCAACAATGGAAACCATACAAAACCAGAATGGGCTGTGATGTGTTTGAGTTCCCTGTAATTGAAGGCAATCACGCTGTAGTTGGTTGACAACATTGCCAGGATTTTTATAATGAGGATTTCTGCTTCAGGTAAGGGTCAGACTAAAGGGCATCCAAGACTTCTTCTTACTAATTTTCTGTAAAGTGAAATCTTAAAGAAAGACTCCATTTTCTTAAGAATTCAAGACTACCTTCTCCCTAGATCTATTTGTTTCTCAGTATATCATTTTGCTGCCAATACAAGTGTGTTTAGAGACAACAATCAGTGTTTCAGTGTCACTTTTATACTTTGCCAGTCTTTTTATGCCTGTACTGCTTTTATGTACACTTGAGACACAGATTTGATAACCACAGGGCTATTCAATTAGATTTAGAAAATCCAAAGAAACAAAGGAAAATGTTGTCTTCTGTTTCAGGCACTGGATAATGACCCTCTCTCGTTCTGTTCCCCAAAGCTCTGCCATAGAGAATCTCCTAGCCATCTTTGAGACTGCAAGAACTGAGGAAGTGGAGGGGGGGGGTGTGAGTATTCATCTTTGCATACCATTTAGGCCATTGACTACCTAATGGGACATGTAATGTGATGAAATTGCCACCTGGTGGTTGAGATATGGGACAATTCCCAAGGGTATAATTATATAGACTGCTATTTAATATTTTAACTGTACCTACTCCAAAGGCATGTGTCTGAAGTTAGTTAATGTTGTGACAAGTTGTAGATTGCAGGTAAAGTGTTTTTTCTTTAAATCATTTTTAGAAAAGCAAAACAAGTGATTGACTAAATCTGGGGGGGAAATGTCAAAAATGTTCCCTTTAGATCTGCAATTAGCCATAAATACAAGGTCTTGACACGGACTTAAAAGTAGCCATAGGGTTGTAATTGAAGGGCAATAGAAAACAAGAATAAACTGAGCTTCAAGAAATATTGAGGAAAAGTACTAGTGCTAGGCCCAATCTCATTTAGTGTCCTTGGCTAACAGAATATAGAAGAGCATAAGATGAGTCAATGGAATAAAAGTGGAAAATGTTTCCACTTTGAAAGGATTTTTAAATTAATTCAATGCCCCCTTCTAATGCAGTAATCTTTACTACATTATCCATTATATAGACTTCAGAAAGACATCTAATGATGGAGAACTCACTAACTAATATGATTGCTCATATCATTATTGATCAGCATTAAGTTCTATCTTCTATTGATATGAATGCTACCTCCCTGGAATTATGACTTATTGACTACAGATCTCTTCAGAACAATGTAGAATTAATTCAATTCTTGTTGCTCATGAAAATCCTTCAAAAATTCAGAGATAATTATTAACTTGTCTATTAGCCTCCCTGTGACCAATTTCCTGGTTGTCTTAAACTTTTGATGAAATAAATACATCCTAAAGTTAGAATCAAGGATAGAGAAAAAAATATATGGGTTGTCATCAAATCTCCTTTGGGATGCTTTGACCAGTTGATGGGCAACATCCAGCTCTAACATTCTGTTAAACTATAAGTTAAAAAAAATGAATGTAGACAAGGACAAATGCATGTAGCACCGGGAATAACAAAGGTCTTAGAGTTTAAAAGTGTGCATTCATTGGAGAGCAAATGTTTGTCATGTGAAAATACTTCGTAAAAGAAAAATGTGTCGAATGCAGTCATCAGAGGGGCTACCTGATTTTAACTTGATGGTCAGAGCAAGTTCATACCAAATCTTATGTAAACTCCCTGCTGCTGCACCCGGAGCCCACTGTTCTAACCAGAGGTTACCACTCCCAGAGTCTCCCCAGCTTTCTCTATGAACTCTCAGGTATTTTGTAAAACAACCTCTGGAACAATTTTGAGAGGCTGTGCCTTGTATGAGAACTGCCTCCCTATTGAAGTGTATTAAAACCCTGCCCCTTCTGCCCCTCCAGAGTGGGCACTCTAGTACTTCTTTTTGTGCAGTGTTTTGAATCACAATTCCCTTGCTTCAGTTAAAGATCCTTGTTACTACAACCTTCATAATCTTTTATTTCAGGTTGGCAGATGTAAAATGTAATAACACAATGAAGAAGTTTCCAAAGAAAAGCCAGTGTGAGTTGAGCTGATTAATTCAGTCCTACTTCACCAATGAGCAGAGAAGAGAGGGTCATTTTCTGGGGACAATAGGTCCAATATGGCATCTCTTTATGATGACCTTAGATATGAACTTCAAAATTTTCTATCAGTCTTTTATCTCTTACCCACTCTATTCACATTTACTAATTCTGATCAGAAGTATTATACAGCTAAATTCTAGCTTTTCAAAGATAATATTGTATTCTCCCTCCATGTCATCTGCTCCAGCTTTATTTCTTGAATTTTTGTAATTTATTTTTTGTCTTGTGTTATTTCTCTGGGTCCTCTCCCAAACTGAGAAGAAATGGAGATACGTTTTTAGTGGGCAGGTTATTTTTTAATCCTTTCCTTGAGACTTGTATTCATTTAGCAAGTGCTCAATAAACCTTTGTTGAATGAAGGCTATAAACTTGTACTGAATGGAAGCAAATTACAAATATGCTGGCAGCATTAAAATAGAGTTCAATTTACATATATTTGAAGATATAGTAGTGTGGGCTTTATTGTACCACCAAAAACATGACTTCTTGAAATAAACCATGATAATACTGTCTGCCTATAACATAGGTACTAACCCCATCTCTCTATTCCATTAATAAAGGATCCTGTTGGGTAGGATTTGTTTAATACTTTTTTAGACAGTGACTTAGAATATCCTGGAATAGAGAAAACATCATCCTAAGATTAGCCTAACCTAGGCTGAATGTCATTGAAAGTGCTTTTGGGGAATTCTGTATAATTTAAACTGTTCAAAAGTGAAATGAGCTATCTCATTAACTTGTGAGTTCCCTGTCATTGGAAGTGTTCAAGCAGAGATTAGGTGACCACTTGCTCAAGATTCTGGAAAGAAGTTTCTTATATGTAATAGGAGAGTGAATTAGCTCTTATATATCTTTTCCATCCTAACATTTTATGGTGTTTTGAAGCATGTCCTCATCTACCCGGATGAAGTAACCTAATGAGAATTTTCTGCTTTTAGTTACTGATTCCATGAACCCTGATCCCTTTTAGACTGCCCCCCCTGCAAATGTCCCTTCCACAATGGATTTCAAAATCTGAATTCTGAAGAAATAATCATCTGTCAGCAAATTCTTTAAAAGCTCTCTATAGATCAGAGCACCACTTTTCTCCTTAAGTGTTCTTTTTTCTGTGCAGAGAATGAAAACAGTGAAGAGGGGACTGGAGGTTGGTTAGCATGCATTGTGGATAGACAAATCAATCAGTCTTGCTCCGGTGTCTTAATCAGAGGCATGTGGTTCACTGCAGTGGTTAAGTGCGACCTCTCTGACAATGGCATCTCCTGTATAAAGCCACTATTGATTGCTTTTCTTCTCTACTCTTCTGAGGTGAATTTCCGGCTTCATTGACAGTGTCAGGAAAAGGGCAGGGAGAGAGGTGTTCTGTCAAAGCCACTTGGGATTTGGATCAAGGGTCTAATTTCTTAGGCAGTAGGCATAATGGTACTTCATGAAGATTTCTTGGGAGGCAGAGAGTAAGGGAAAGTAGAAAAGATGTCAGTCTGAAAGGGAAGGTATTAATCTTACTGAACCCAATATATAGATCAAAAGTTGGTGCAATTCAAACATTATGGTATAGCAATAGTTTAAATTAATCAAATACATATTTGTTAAATACCTATTATGTTCTAGGCTCTGGGGATAAAAGGAAAACATTGAAACATTCCATGTCTTTAAAGAGCTTACATTCTTTTGGAGATTCCAAATGTAAATATAAAAGAATAAAAAAACTTATATAAAATAACTGCAAAGCAATTGAAGAGGAGACACCAGCAGTTAGGGCAATCAAGGAAAGCTTCTCACAGAAGGTGGTGCTTGGGCTAAGTTTTAAATTTAAAAGTGAGGAAGGAGTTTATTTTAGCCATGGATAGATGACCATTCAAAGGCATTGGGATAGGTGATGGAGAGTTTCTCATGATGACAGTAAGAAACCCAGTTTAGGCAAACCTTGGAGTACAAGAAGAAGAATAAGATATGATATGGTTGAAAAGGTGGGGTCAGATTGTGAAGGATTTTAAAGATTGAACAGGGGAGCAAAAATAGAACATATTAACAGCCAGGATGGGGCTTCATATATATGTTTGAGGGTTATATATCAAGAAAAGTTTTCAAGAAGAAATAGAAATCCAAGATTTAGGCAGATTTTTTTTGTAATATCCTTCCAAAAATGAAAACAATAGATTTGACAGGAGCTTTTTGATATAGCAACATTGCTGAACTGTGAATCAGAAAAAAATGGAGATTCTCATTCTAGCCCTGCCAGTGACTAGATATGAGACCTTAACGTCACTTAAACTCAATTCCCTCTTTTCTAAAATGAAGACATTTAGTTATTGGTTGGTTTATTTGTTACATTAAAATTCCTAGGTATTCCCCCATCCATCCTCCCCTGCCCACTAAAGAAGGCATCATTTGACAAAAAGATATATATCTTTTATATAAAATATATACATATATGTCATTTTTATTTATCAGTTCTTTCTCTGGAAGTGATCACACAAGTCATTCTTTAAAAATTTCTGTTTCTGTTTATAATATTCTCTTGGTTCTGCTTGTTTCACTCTTGATAATTAAATGCAGGTCTTTCCAGTTGTTTTAAAAAATGAACTTGCTTGTTATTTCTTACTTTGCAGTAATATATTTCATTAGAGTAACTAAAAGGACCTGGGTAGCAAAATGGCCCAGTGGCTAGAGCACAAGGATAGGTGGCAGAAAGATCTTTTAAAATTTGATTTGAGACACTTATTAGCTATGTGACTCTGGGCAAGACACTTAACCTTGTTTGCCTTTGTTTCCTCATCTGTAAAATGGGTTGGAGAAGGAAGTAACTAACCATTCCCATATCTTTGCCAAGAAAACCCCATATGATGTCATAAAGAATCAGGTGTGACTAAAAACGACTGAATGATAAAAAAAAATAAGTTCCTGACCAGGTCTAAAATATTAAGAATTCAATATTTTGACATTATATCTGTGTACATTTTTGAGTCAACATTTATGAAATAGCATCAAAGTATTATTAATATAAAAGGCAATTTCAGTCTACATGTAATTCCCATGTATTGTTTCTAGATCTGCATTATAGGGAAAGCTGATCAAGGGTGATCCCTTTTCCATGTGACTGCCCTTTTAATGACAAGTTAAGTCATAAAAAGTAAAGAGTTTACAATCTAATGTAAAAAAGACAACAAAAAGAGTTGAAAAGGATGAATGGGGATGAAAGGACCTAGTGAGAACACATGGTAGAGAAAGTTCTGCGGAGATGAGTCAACAGTGCATCCTGGAGAGAAATAAAGACAACTTTGGCTAGGACCTCTTCATTATTTTGGAAATTCTGGAAGAATTTAGTGAATCAGAAGATAAGACTTCAGTGACGGGTGGGTATGTCCAAAGTGAGAAGTAATGCAGGGGTGCAGTGAATTTCCAAGCTCAAGAGATTTTTAAGACACTGTAGAGAAATTCCTATGAAGATGAACCAACAAAGTAGCCTGGAGAGAAATAAAGATGGAAGAGACTGTACACTGTTCTTCTCATCTCTGTCTTTTGAACTCTTTCATAAAACATTTCCTGATCTACTCACCTGAAAGGAATTTCTCCCTCCTCAAATTTTCCTAAGGCATTTGATCTGACTCTTAGTATGTTCTACTTCATATCATACTTTTAAGAAATACAAATTAAATATTTTATATATGCAATTACAAGCTACCAGAAGGCAAGGACTTTGTCGTTTTCACATTTATATCTCTAGCACTTAACACAACGACTTATTTGTAGGCATTTGGTAGGCACAGATCTGTTATGTCCAATAGCAGAATTAATCCATAGGTTTGGTAATAGTTATCTCATTTCAGTGAAAAACCAAAATAAGAGAGTATTGCAATGAGACATGAACCATTTCAGGCAGATGAAGAGGGTAAGAATAAAACCAACTAGTTAATGAGGAAGGATCAACTTTAATTATTCTTATACATATACAATGCATTCTTGATTTTCTGAGATTAGCGGGAGGCTGAATAATTGAAGATAATCAAGGACTTGTTTAAGTGGGGGAAGTAACTTTGGGGGAGAGGCAGTAGGAGACCCAAACTAATTTTATAATATAAATGAGTAGATAATCAACGAAACTTGATATGCGAAATGATTGTGAGACTCAGGAAGGAATCAAGCTTTTGACAATCTCACTATTTGACAGTTCTTAAGGAAATTGGAGGTGGGTACAGCATTTGTTGTACAGTGAGTGGATAAAGAAACCTTACCTCTAGTGTGCTATGAAGTAGTTTCATGCTGATAGAAGAAAGTTTGGAGAGAATACATCAACATAACCTGTCATTCTCTGACAGTCTACGATTTTTAGAAAAGCAAAAACTCAAACCTTTAGATCTTCATTTCTTTATTCTTTGATGAATCATTTGCAGTTCATGAAATAAATCCTCTTTTGCTCTGATCTAGCATAAAGAAACTTTAGTCAGTTGCATAATTACATTATTCAGGACATTTAGGTAATTCACAGTAGTCAAAAAATCCTCTGATAATAACTCCTCATTGTGATGCTTTGTAAGACTGTTTAAAAAAAACTTTTCTGAGATAAATGGATATATCTGATACTATCTAATAGATGTATTTGTGGAAAAATGTATAAATCAAAATTGTGTCTATGGAATTCATATTTTCCCCATTTTATTTCTTCAAAATTTCAAAGATACATTCCCATAGAAAATGTTATTCCCCTCCCTTGTCAGACATTAAAAATAATTCTTAAGTATCTAGCTAAAGATACTTAAGTATTAGCTAAGGCTAATAATAAACTGTTTAAAATCACATAAAATAGCAGGGGAAAATAGATGCAACAATAAGACATTAGAACTAAATTTCAATAAGTCATATATTATAATGTAAATCCAGTACCACCAGACTAGAAATTAGTGACTTCCATTGGTAAGTAGGAGAGAAAAAGGCTCACCTCTTTGGGAATCACTATACCCATTTTTTTTTTAAAACCTTATACTTCGGTGTATTGTCTCATAGGTGGAAGATTGGTAAGGGTGGGCAATGGGGGTCAAGTGACTTGCCCAGGGTCACACAGCTGGGAAGTGGCTGAGACTGTGTTTGAACCTAGGACCTCCTGTCTCTAGGCCTGACTCTCACTCCACTGAGCTACCCAGCTGCCCGACTATACCCATTTTAAAATAATTTAAATAAACTCATTTGACTAAAGTTCCTTTCTATAACTATCTTTGTCAGACATCTTAAGTATAAGTAGTGAATTCAGATAATAATAATATGGATAAAATAGAAAAAGATCCTTGAGTACTAGAATTGTTTCTTTTTTATCTTTGAATTCCCAGAACTTAGCATAGTTCTTGGCACATAGTAAATGATTACTAAATGATTGCTGAATTGAATTGAAGGAGACCAGATAACTTCTGAAATATCTTTCAGAACTGACATTTTATCAAATTTAGATTTTATCTTTTATTTTGTAACTATTATTTTATTATTGATTATTAAATAGACTTTATTTATTTTTTACTCTTACCCTACTGGGGAAAGTGTAATTTTGTGCCATAAATAAGCAAATAAACAAACAAATAAATAAACACACACACACACACACACACACACATATACACACATAACTTGTCATAACATAAAAAATGGAGAGAGAGAGAGAGAGAGAGAGAGAGAGAGAGAGAGAGAGAGAGAAAGAGAGAGAGAGAGAATTGAATACAATTATCTAACAAGGTGTGTGAGAAAACCCATTGTTAAAATTTTCATTGTGAATACTTACACTTCAGAAATCAGCAGATTAGGGCTTTTTTATTGATTTGTCAGTTTTCTGAATTTAAGAAAGTGGAGAAAGTGTTAATAATACAGGTTAAATCAAATGTAGGTCCTGTTTAAATTTTTTTTGGTAGTGGTGGGGGGAATCCAGTTGTTAAACTTTACCAGCACATGCTATATCTAGCCATCTAGACACTAGTTGCCTCCAAACTTTCCAAGCAAGTATCAAATGTCCTGTCTGAAGAGGAAAGAAGGTACTGGACAACTTGCAAAATCTTAACTGGGTCATTATATGATTTATGATCCCAAAGCACCTCTTCTATTTTTAACTCTTCTAAAATAACAACAATAATAAAAAAGAAACTGTATTTTTATTCTTCACTTAATGTTTTTCAAAATTTATATAGATGTGGTAGTATTCAGTCAATGATTTAAAGTGGTTTTACTATTTCATCCGTATTTTTGTAGGAGCTATATTGTTTACAACAATAGAACTTGCTTAAACACCACTGTAACTAGGTTGCTGGATATGTCTTTAAGATACAAATTTTCTCTAGTCAATTTTTTCTTAATATACATGCCTTTTAAACTTCTTTCTGAATTACATTTGTTTAATAATTTTCATCTATTACACAGGAATCTTAGCACTTCATAAATGAAATGAATATTTATTTTCAAAATTTTCCACTGCTAATTTATGAATGAGATTTATAGACTTATGAATTCAAATGTTTTAGAAACTATTATGCAAGGGGAAGCAACTAAAAATAATACAAAAAAACTGAAAAAATATGATGTCTCTCTTTTTTTTGTCTGTCTCTCTCTAACATATTCTTTCTCTAATAAATTATGAAGCTGAGATCCTCAACTGAGAGGCAGGAATCCTGAGTAAGGATTAAAAAGTGTGGAAGTCATTGTTCTAAGTAGAATAATGAATAAAGTAGAGAAGGAGAAAAAGATTGGTTTGCCTAAGTAAGGGTCTAGCTCTGTTTAATTAACATTAATATGTAGTGTCCAAAATCAACAGCTTTTCATGATTTTCTTCAGTTTCTTTTAACAGCACATGAATAGGAGGAAAGGATGTATATGGTAGTAATAAATGGAGGCTGAGGTTTAGTAATGCATGATCAATAAAAGTACATGGGGTCAAGGTATCTGAGTATAGAGGATAGTATAGAGTTGGAATGATTCATCAAGTAATTAAGACAGGAAAAGGAGAAATGTATAGTTGTTGCAGGGAGGGGGGTGGCCTGAAAGAACTGAGTAGTAGAGGGATTGGAGGTCACAGTGAGTATAAAGAATCTAAGAGAAATGAAAGAACCTATGAGAGTTTCATAAGGCAAAGGGGGAAATGGAATGACAAGAGATTATGCTTATAAATACATTTCACAGTTCACAAACTTATGAACACTCGTGGGAAATTTTAACATTAAGGATATCTCAATCTCTTTTTCTAGCTGAAGTTGAGTAGGGATCCTAGGGACTAAGTGGATTGAGTTACTGAGAACTTCAGATAATTTAGGGGCTAAGAATATGTCTGTTAAAATTCCCTTATAAGGTGGTTAGGATAGTAATCTAGGCACTGCAGCCATTGAGGAAAGAAGAAGAATGGCTTACAGATTGATAGATAAAGGTTACAGGATCTTATTTGTATGATGAAGTTAGATAATGTGAATTTCTAGGTAATAAAATTTACTGAGTTATGAGTATACAGAATCAGAGTGTGTGTGTGTGTGTGTGTGTGTGTGTGTGTGTGTGTGTGTGTGTGTGTGTGAAGTAGCTAGTACTGGAAAGGATTCAGTGTGGTCAAGAGGAAGCCAGATCTCAATGAAGGTGGGAGAAAGGAAAAGATTTAAGATAAAAGAAAATTTGCCAATTATGGATCAGACATTCTGGAAAACAGAGTGGAAGGAGCCGATACATTTGAAATGTGACATTGTCTGGGTAAGGCAGAGGAAGATGGAATTAGGGGGTTAGGAAATTGAGGAGAAGAAATAGGATTTTTATATGAGTTCTCAATAATACAGAGTCCCTTGGATTGGGAGAGAATAAGGGCTGTGATAACCCTTGAGGAGTGAGTCCATGATGGGGATCAGTGATTAGAAAGAAGTCTTTTGGGGAAAGTAAGGGATTGGGCTGTTCAAGTTTCTCCCTTAATATACCACTTCTTAGTAGGTGATGATACTGGACACTGGGCAACCCTATTTCAGAATAGGGAGGAGTAAATAGATGTATGGCTGGCAAGAGTAGTGGTTAGGAGGCAAGATTTGTCAGTGGGAGATGGGTCACTTTAAGAAGTGCTCCTGTATGTGGGGGAAAAGTGATTGAGTCTAGTCATGGTGATGGTCTCTAGAAGCCCTGGGGCCAAAAGAGAGCCTGTGACCTGGGCAGGATCTGAGGCTGGCAAAAGAATCTGACAGAGTGCTGAAATAAGAAAAGAGGCACAAGGAACAAGAAGGATCCTATAGACAGAGAGTTGGTAATCATTCAGTTTTACCAAGAATTCATTTTATATTAATAGGATTAAATGCCCATAGAATTCTGAGAAACAATAATATTTCCCATGACCTGTATTTTGTGAATTCCAGTGATGTAGCAGATATTTTTCTGAGACTTCCCAGGTGTTACACTTTTGTGAATATATGAATGAAAAAGACTTCATTAAAAACAAAAAGCAAAAAGGCATGACGCAAAGGGGAAAAAAATCAAGATGCCTCAGGTAGAGAAGCAGAGTTCACTGTTAAACAACATAGCTATTTAAATTAGAGCTAATAATAACTCTCATTTATATAGTGGTTTGCAATCTATAATCACTCCCATCATTACAGTCCTATAAAATTACTATTATTATCACCTGAAGAGCAGATTCTGGACTGAAATCCAAACCTTCTGAATCCTAGACCAGTGTTCTATTCACTGTACCCCAGTGGTCTAATCTATAACATTTTTTTCTGAAAATCTAAATGACATATCAAAAGAAGTGAAAGGGAACACATAGTCCCCTTCAATTTTGCCCCCTCCAACTTGAACTTAATCCAATAAGAAGGATACTTCAAACACATAAATCATTAAAGAAAAATTCTTGGAAAATTGGAAGAAATGATTCTTCTCTCTAAATTTAAAAGGACCCTCTAGAAAAAATGACTCCTTTATCAGTCCAATAATTTGTAGGAAAATGTTAAAAGGAATCCTTTCCTTTCGGCAAGGTAGAAATGACAAATCAACCCTTATAAAATAAATGATATTTTAATCTAGGGTATTTTCAATGTGACCTCTCTTTCCCTTTAATTATCTTCTCCTTATTAACCTTGATTATTGATAGTCCCGTTAGTCTACACTTTTGGTGACCTTGCCTTGGGTGATCAGCATCTCATTTCATGCTCAGAATAATCCTTGGAAGATAAAGTAGAAAAAAAAGAAGATAGAACTAGCAATAGTTCCCTCTGTGCTCTTGCTTCTCTCCAACTAACAAAACTTATAAATTCTTTAGGACATTGAGGTTCAAATAGACACAGGGGCCACTAAACATTACATGAGGGTTTCTGTGAGCTACACACTGACTTAGAAAACCATATGTTAACATTATCTATGTACTATTGTATTTTTATTCATTTTATTAAATATTTCACAATTGCATTTTATTCTGTTTCAGGTGCATTGAAGAGTGTTGCATTGCCCTGTATGTTCACATTTTCTACAAGATCTTCCCTGACCATCCCAGTCTACAGTGATCACTTTTTCTCTTTGTACTCTTACAGCATGTTTTTGCTTGTGTCATCCATTTGATTTATTATGCAACACACACAGTCCTCTATTATTAGTTACTTTTAATGCCATCATTTCTTTACTAGGTGATTTCATCAGCTAAGTGATCTCCTTGACTCCAGGATCTGATTTTCTGAAATCATCCTGCCACCCAAATGATTTTCCTGCTTTTCAGCTCATTTCCATCTTCAAAATCACCACAATATATAGGATAAAAATATAAACTCATCAGTTTTCCATCTAAGCTATCTATTTTTCTAGGTATGTTTCCCAAGACTGCCTTTCATATTTTCCATTTTATAGACAAATAGCAATCTGAGTTTTCTCTAATCTCAATCTATCATTTCTTCTTCTTTCTGTATACTCATGTAGGAATTACTACATGCCTCTACTGAATGTGCTATTCATTTCAGTCTGATATATTCTTTCTCTTCCTTTAAAGTAGGCTTCTAGGTGACTCAGTGAAATGAGATCCAGAGCTAGAGACAGGAGGTCTTGGGTTCAAATCTGACCCCAGATACTACCTAATTGTGTGACTGGGCAAGTCACTTAACTCCCATTCCCTAGCCCTTACTGCTCTTCTGCCTTGGAACCAATACAGAGTATTGATTCTAAGAGAGAAGGTAAGGGTTGTACATTTTTTAAAAAAATAAAATAGATTTCTGGATATTTGTTTATCTTCACTAAGGAAGTATTAGCTCATGAACTGTCATACTAAAGAGCAGGACCTAATTGAATAATTTTTAATATATATTTGCATGCACTACAAAATTGTCTTTTAAAATAAAATACAAGCTCATCAATTTCCATGTAAGCTATCTACTTTTTTAGTTTTCAATCTCTCCCTCGATGATACCATTATGACATCTAGCTCCATTTCCTCTTATTTCCTCCCCTTTTTTCAAGTAATGTCTTTCCTGCTTGAGTCCACACATTCTTTTTTCATGGTTATTTTCCTCTTTTTTTCTCTCATATCTACCCTTGTCTTCTCATTTTCATGTAAGAAAATACACATGGTCTACAAATATAAATGATTTTTTCATCTCTTTTCTTTTTGAAAACACTTCACTCAATCTAAACCTCCCACTTCTTTTAAAAGATGAAAGACACTGATTTTTTTCCAATTAAGGAAAAAAAGAGCAACTAGGAATGTTGGTGCAGTAGGCAGGATAATGAATAGTTGGGTAGAAAGGAAGGAATTTTTGTGACTGAAAGAAAGGGGACCAGAAATCCATCTGGGATGTATCTTATGCCCATAAAATTTAGATTGGGTAAGGACCTACACTGTACTCCTAATTAAAGAGGCTGACAAGGCCATAAAAATGAGTAAAAACCTAGTTTATAAGTCAATAAACCAATCACGGGACATATAAAGACAGAAAGTTTGGTAAAAATTCTAAGAAACTTCAAAATACAATGAATAAACAATACATTGAAGGAGAATAGGCTAAAAATCTCTAACAAAAATAAGAGAATTCTAAAGTTTCCTCAGAAATCATAGTGCCATATATTCAGGGCTGGAAAAATTCCAAGGATACCTATTTAATATTCTTCCTTTTTTCAGATGGGGACCCTGAAGTTCAAAGAGGTCAAGTGATTTGTCCACAGTCACACAGATAAGTCCTCTGACAGTGGAAACTATGCTTTTTTTCTATCTAATCATGCTAAAATTTCAAAATGATTTAAGGAGAAATGAACATTTTAAATGATGATATTAGGAATGAAATCAGGCTGTAAACTGAAATGTCAGCATAGTATTTAAACACATTACCACCTCCCTCCACACACACACAACAGAAAAGAAAATGAAAAACACAATGGAGAATCTATCCAAAAGAAGTGATTGAAAGAAAGATTGATGGACAATAGAATACAAAAACCGAGAAATACAAAAAATTTCGAAGAAGAGAATTCAAAACAATAATTTTGTAGGAATACAAATTTTATACAAAACAAGCAACTGATTATGAAAACAGAGGGAAAGAGGAAATAGAATTATAAGATAATGTTTTTATAAGTGAATGAGACTTTAGAAGGTGACTAAGTATGAGCTCCTCATTATTATAAAGTTGAGGAAAATGAGACACAGAAAGGTTGGATAAGGGCTGTGTAACACAGTTACAGTTAAAGGTCATAGCTTGCCAAACATTTGATAAAAGAGTAAGTGATTCTAATGATAGAAAGAATAAAATAAATAAACCCTAAATATTTTGAATAGACATAAACTTCATGCATAAAATTCTAAGACAAGTAACAATTAAACAGAAATTTCAGTGAGAAAGAACTTTTTTTTTGAGTAGTCAAGAGAAAGACTAAAGAGAATGTCAATTCATTTTACCTAGGATTACACTATAATCACAATGAATCAAATAAAATAAACCAAAGTCAGTTAGTCCCTTTCTCTGAAGGAAGATGATGAGGAAAGTTGGTAGGGAATTGGATTGTCATCATTCACTTGGTAGTTTCAGCTTCCATTTCCTACTGTGTCTTCTGTCTAATTTCCAGTTTTCAAAGGGAAGAGGAGAAATGAAACCTGGTTTCCTTTCCATTTTATGCTGCAGTTGCCTCTTACCTAATACTCAGCCTCCTCTGGAAAGATGAGTGTGCCTTCTACTCAATGATGAACATATTCAACCCTAGTCAGTCATATCCTAAACATTTTATTACCGCTAAACCCCTGTAGGTCATCATCCAAACCTCCTTTCCCATCTCCATCCCCAAATCCCAATTTCTCATTCCCATCTCTCTCAATATCCCACCTCAAAATCCCAAACACTTGAACCTCTTCTATTCTCATTCTATACTTCATGTGGTGATCTCATCAGCTTCTATGGATTTAATTATCTATTCTGATGATTTTCAAATCTATATATCTTCACCTAAACTCTTTGATGACTGCCAGTCATCTCCAACTGCCTTTCTGATATCTTGAACTACAAATAAAATAGGCATGTTTATCTCATCATGTCCAAAACTGAGCTCATTATTTTTCCTCCAAACTCTTTCCCAATTCCCTTATTACTTTTGAGGGCACTAACCTCGTCCTGGTCGCCTTAGACTCAAAACTTTTGTTTGATCCTTGAAAACTCACTATCTCTCACTTTCTCCATATCCAACTTGTTGCCAAAGCCTGTTGAGTTCACTCTGGCAATATCTCTCAAATATGACCTCCTTCTCTCCTTGGATATTGCTGTCATCTTGGTGTAAACCCCCATGACCTCATACTTAAACAATTTTTTTCTTTTTCTTTTTCTTTTTTGATTTATTCATTTATTTTCTTTTTAAAAAATAATTAATTAATTTAGAATAGTTTTCCATGGTTACATGATTCATGTTCTCTCCCTAGCCTCCCTCCTTCCCCTTCCTGGAGCCAATAAGCAATTCCAATAGGTTTTACATGTATCATAAACAAAAAAATTTATATTCTTTCATTCAGCATCTGTCCCAAGGAAGTAAAAGTCAGAAAGAATGGCCTTACATATTCCAAAATATGAAATGCAGTACAATTTTGTGGTACCCAAAGAAATTGATATAAAATAAATATTCATTATTTGAGAAATAGTTAAGCAACTTTTGGTACAAAAATATGATGAGGAATTATTATACTGTGAGGAGCAGCAAATATAAAGAGGGTAGAGAACCATCTTCTGTAATATTTGAAAGATTCATTGAGTAGGGCAGGAGGGAATGTTATGTTTAGAAATGACTGTAATATAAAAACAAAATTCATTAATTATTAATTAAATTTTAAAAATTCAGTCCTATGATAAGTTTAATGGTAAAAGATCTTGTAGAGAATAAGGAAGTGTTAGGTACATGAGTTAGATAATATCAGAGGAAGATAAAAATGAACAGGTATGAGAAAAATCAAAAAGGGTAAATATAGTGGGACCCAGAAATAAAGAGAAGGGGAAATGAAGCAGAATTCAGAAAATTTCGAAGTTCCAGGGGACAAATCAAGGATTCCTGTAAGTTGGTCTGACCAGAGAAGACCATCCATGATGGACCACTGATAAATGGATAAAGATGACATTCATGATCCATACTTTTAAAATCTGCATATCTCACTGAGAGACAACATTCCCAACCTCAGGCCACATGTCAGTCTCAAGCTCTCTTTCCCCCATATCTCCTGTCCTTGTAAACCACATGTAAACCTAACGCCCCACTTCCCCCAAGTCTCCTGTAAGTCACATGCCTCCTTTCCCCCAGTTTTCTGTCACCTACACAACTCTCCTATGAAACCTTTATAAGCTCTATTCTTTGTACTTTGAGGAGGCAAATTCCATCTTGCCTCCTGGCCTTCTGACTCACCAATAAATCTCTTTAAATTTATTGGGTGTCGTGTAATTCTTTAGGTGGGAACTCCTTTTTAATTGGGATTGCTTTCACCCTGTAACATAAAGGCACTTTCCCTCCATTTTAGCTAAGGTAATCAATCAATAGAGAACATTCCAATGGTAATGAAAATAAGTACATCTCTGGAATTTCTTGTAAATTGTATATACATATTACCCAGTGAAAAGTCTTTAAATAAATTTTAGAAGCATTATTAGATACACTGGATTAAAAGGCACTGGATAAAAGGCTAAGTATAAATCTGTCAGGCATGAAAACAACTTCAGGTTGACAGTATAGCAAGAACTAAGTATCATTTGCAACCCCAGAGTCTGTATCTTACATATCCCATTGCAAACCATTGTCACTTGTTTTGTATGTGGATATGACATATTTCCTCCCTCTTTAAGGACTTAAAAATATTAATACCTTATTCTGTTGCTTGATTCCTGCCATAACTGATGCTTTGAAATGAATATGACCCTTACAGACAAATAGTCTCTTAAAGTGTTTCAGAAAAGAAGCCCTTTCTTTCTAGATGGGTGAATTTGCAGATATTGTGTTTATTTGAGGGCACATGTACCTTTCACCACCATCTTTAGGCTATAAGTTCTTTTTCTTACTATGTGAAATATTTGGGGTAATGGAGGGAAGGAAACTTCTGTTAAGCATTTATTAATTACTCAGTATGTTAATTTATCATTTGCTGCTGTGCTAAACACTATAAATATTAACTTATTTGATCTTCACAATAACCGTGTAAGATAGGTGCTTTTACTATTCTCATTTTATAAGTGAGGAAACTGAGTCAAACAGCTAAATTGATTTACCTAGAGTCACACAGCTAGATTTCTTACATGTCTAAGACTGGATGTGAAACTCAGGTCTTCCTGATCCTAGGCCCATGCTTTATCCACTGCATCACTTATCTATCATAGATCGATGCTTCTTGCAGAGTAACCATTAAATCTAAAGGGAGGTTGTTTGATTTACTGAGTTCCTGTCTTCAGCACCTAAAATAGGAGCCTACAAATAGCAGACAATTGATAAATATTTGTTAATTGATTAAATTCATTGAATTGAATAGAGATCATTAATTACTTGGATGAGTGGAGGAATCTGGAAAACTAAGTTCTTCTTTGGAGAGCAATTAAAATAGTGAAACCATCTAGCTCCCCCAAAATAGAACAGTATGGAATGAATCACAAAGGGATGAATTTTGTTAATTGAAAAAATTAAACTGTAACCAATAAAATGTCTGAGTGAATAAAATAACTCATACTCAGTTAAAGAAAAGTTAATGTATTTTCAATGAAAAACATTTGCATTTGTAATGCAAAAACATAACAATAAAATGTTTGTGCATTGATACCATTTATCACTTAATGAAAAAGTCCCTAGGTTAAAAGGAAGAGCAAAAATGAGATAAACTAGAGATGGCTGAGTGGTTTAGTAAATGGAGAGCCAGGCCCAGAGACCAGATGTCCTTGGTTCAAATCTTACCTGAGACACTTCCTAGTTGTGTGATCCTGGACAAGTCACTTAACCCCCATTGCCCAGCCCTTACTGTTCTTCTGCCTTGGAACCAATACATAGTAGTGATACCAAGATGGAAGGTAAGGGTTTTTTTAAAAATGAAACAAATTATAGAAGTACTTTGCATATGTTGAAACACTACATAAATGTTAGCTAGTGTAAGTGTTAAAATTAATGGTTTGGCTAAATATATGAAAATTATGAATCTTTTATTTACAAAAGAGGTAGAAAGAGTGAAAGCAGAGAGAAGACATCAACCTATCTAACTAAATATTGTTCCAGTGCTTCACTCAGCCAGGACTTAACTTTCAACTGGAATTAAACTCTCTCCAGAAGACAGGAAGGGAAAGCCAGCTATCCACTCACCCAAGTTCCCTTCAAGAGGCAGGTCAAGACAATGGTTTGAGCTCAAGGTGACTCCTAAGGCCAACTTTCTTCTTTGAGCCAACAACCTTCTTCTTGAAGCTGACTTTCTTATTTGAGTCAACTCTCTTCTTGGTGTACACTCTTTTCTAGCCTCAGAAATTCAGGACCTTTTATAGTGGCTTCTTGTCTCCTTCCTTCTTCACAGGGTCCAATCACAACTTCCAAATTGTCTAGTAATACCAAGGGGGTGGTGTTTGTGGGAACTAGTTTGCCCCTTCTGGCTGAGGATGTGAACAACTTTCTAACTGTTTGAATTAGAAAAAAGGGTAGAATTCTCCAAGTATCTTGCTGGCTTCTCACCTAGCACTAGGTAGGTGTGAATTTACTAAGTGGTTTGTGAGCTCTTTCACCTAGTTCAAGCTTGTGTTGATTCATAATTATTGTTAACCAAAGTGTTAACTCTAACTAGACAAAGAGAATAAAGTATTCCCTTTCACCAGTGCAAAAACTCCAAGAGAACAAAGAGTTCCCTTTTACACTAGTGGGAGTGGAAGTAGTAGACAGCAGTAGCAGAAGTAGCTAGTGTGATGTGGGCGAAAGGAGTTTGAGGATGGATGGGAGGAAGGGAAAAGGAAGGTAGGGAAGCCAGAGGAAGGGAAGGAAGGTAGCCAGGGTAGCTGATCCCAAGCCCCAGTGGGGAAACTGACCTGAGCCCTTCTGAGCTCAACAAAAACCAAGCTAGATTATATTAATAAACTGGTTTTATTTAGGTTAGTTATTTTCTATTTGTATGATTTATTATCAGCTCAGATTACAATGTATGTATATGATTTTTGTTTGCTATTTACTTGGATGAATAGAATTATTCTCTGTTTACTATTTGTGATGGTCTTATATGTAACAAAAATTTCATGGGAAAGGGGTAAAGCCCTCCAATATATTTGTAACCCTTTCTATTTAAGTGATAGTGATCAAGAAAGTAGCTTGAATCTAAGAAAAATAATTTCCTCATGACTAATTAATTTGAGGAATTGGAGGCATATAATTCTATTTCCTGTTCTTCTTCTATGAGGAGGATTCCTAGATAGTAAAAACAATTTAAAATCTTTCTTTGAAGGGAGTCAGTGAAATTCCAGAAATATCTATTTTTCCTTCAAATAAATTGATATGGACAGATATGTAATCTACATGAGTAACACTTCTCAAACAACTAAGATGATTCTCTTGCAGTACACTTTATACATCTTCATCTATATCTATATCTCTATTTCTCTCACTATTCCTATCTATCTATCTATCTATCTATCTATCTATCTATCTATCTATAGAGAAAACACTGGTTTTGATATCAAAAGACCTAGTTTAAATCTTGCCTCTGCTATTTATAACTTATATGACCTAAGGCAAATTACTTCATTTTTCTCTATTTTAATTAAGTTGTAAAATCAAGTTTCAGATCCCAGGATACCTTACAAAGAGAAGATGACCATGAAAGATATAATAACAAATACTACCAGAGTTAGCAGAAAAAAAAGTGGAACGAATAAGCTTCATTGAGAAAAATGACTTAAATATTGAAGAGAATGACTTAACAATGTGATGGTGTGTCAAAGAGAATGTGTGGGGATACCTAGTGGAATGAGGTGCCAAAATTAGTAAAGCCTGGTAAATTTTTATAAAGTTCTTTTCTAGGTCAAGAAGAACTGGACACTGAGGTGAGAGAGCCTCAGTCAAGTTTCATCTTCTTCTCATTCCTGCTGGCTGTATGACCCTAGACCAGGGATGATGAACCTTTTAGAGACTGTGTGATATGCCCCTCCCCAAGATTGAGTACTCCTCCTCCTCCCCCACCACCAGGGAAGGAAGAAAGACTCCTATTGGACTGCTGGGCAGTTGAAGACTGTGTGATGTGCCCCTCCCCAAGATTGAGTACTCCTTCTCCTCCCCCACCACCAGGAAGGGAAGAAAGACTCCCATTGGACTGCTGGGCAGTTGAAGTAAGGAATGCCCTTAGGTGTGGTGGAGAGAGGTTGGGGAGCAGCTTGGTCCGAGTCCCCTCTGCCTTTCTAGTCACAACTCTGGGTACTGTCTGTGACACACATGCCACCAGAGCCCTAGACAAATCACTTAATCTCTCAATGCTGTGGGGGCCTAGGTAACTTTTTAAGACTATTAATTGCAGAGAAGGTGCTTATCTGTGGCATAAAAGGATTTTCCTTATATCCAGCTCCCTATACCAATGAGGCCCAACTCCTCTCTAATTCTGTACATACTTAAATTTGTTTTATATTATCACCCCTAATTGAATGCAATTTCCATCCAGATATATAGTTTCATTTTTCTTTGTTTTATCCATGCCTAATGGAACAATTTGAAAACATATGTCAACTTGAAAAAACAAAACTTACCAACATGGTTATAACAGAAGAAGGCTTTAATCAGGAAAAAAAGGAGGCAATAATCATATCACTACCACACAGAGCCTAGCCCTGGGACTCTGATAACACTTTCTATGGGAAAAAAACCAATAATGGCAATTTCCATTAAAGGAAAGAACTTGGGTTTATATTCGTACCTTAGGGAGTATAGGCAATGAAGAACTGACATTTTTGGGAAAACCAATATAGCTTGGGAAAAAGGATATAGCCAGAGACTGGAATGCCTTAATAAAATAAGAGAAAATAAGGAGACAAAAAGGGTATTTAAGATTTGACTGCATCTACCACTCCTATCCAGCATGCTTAATGGGTGCTTCATGGTTTATTGTTCAGTTTGGGATAAAGGTCAGTCTGGGGATTGTTTGAAGGCAAGTTCCCAAAAGACAAGGGTAAATTTGGGGTTTCACAAGACAAAGTTGTCACATGGTAGATACAATACCACTGTAATGATTGTTATCTTAGAAGTAATTGTTTCTTGACTTCTCTTCCCTTTTGCTTTTCTTCTTTATTTTCACCTACTCTCCCAGGTGCCACTAATACCATGACTCATGGATGAGGAATTGAACAATTTGACCCCTTTATTTTATATACTTTGAATAATGGTGGCCTAGAAATTTAATAGTAGAGAACTTTATTGAATTTGTTGAGATCTGATATTCCCAAGAGTTTGAGTAAACCTGAGTTCAATGGAACTACTAGTTTACTTAATTTCCCTGAAGGTAGAAATCAATTTTACCACTAGCTCTTACCTGATTCTATTGCCACTAAGCCTCCTGAAAATATCTTCAAGAGAGCAGAAAAAGGGCTCTTCTGCTTCTGTGATCTAATGATCCTTTACACTATACCATAGACCATAATCCTCACCATGCCTCCTTGACCTGAATCTATTGCCTTTGTGAACCTAGGAATAAGTGGAGGCTTGTGGCTGATGTAATTGAAAGTGTAAGGGGATAAATGCTCATCCTGGGGTTCATAGAGCAAGCTGCTTCCTTAGTCAGATTCAGTAAGAACACCTGGAGGCAGTGGCGGCTTCATTTGCATGAGCTAAGCTCTCCTCCTATTAGCTGGCTGGCATCTCTCTGATGACTACCTTGGGGAGAAGATGGAGGTTGTGAACTTTCAAGTGGATTATTAATTATTCATGGATCCTTTGCCTGGATGGAGCTAACCTGTATCTCAGGAGCCAGGCCCAGAATTCATTATCTTCTTGTCTATGTTTGCAATAAAAATAAAGCTGAATATTAATCCCATCACCTTCCTTCTTAACTCACTATCCCTCCTCCATCCTCTCCACTAGTTATGCAAAGCTGCTCCTCTCAACTTAATTCTCCAGGATCTTCAGGACTCTGGCATCACTCAATTGTTTATTCAATTACTTTGGAGGCCCATTAAACTGAGAATTAAGTTCAAGGGCCAGTTGCTGACTCAGAAGCTCCCCAGGAAGAAACATTTCCTACTAGAGTATTCAGCTTATTTTTGAGTTGTGTTTGTTATAATCATGTCATGATTAGAGGCATCACCTGGCCCTTTTATTTCCATATTTCAGAATTTTTTAGGGGTTTCATACTTTTAATTCTTCTTAAGCAACATGCTTGGCAGATAGAGATCTTACAGGTTCAAACAGTCTTATAATCAAAAAGGAATATTGTTTCTTTTTTTAATTTAAAAAATTGGGGCACTTGCCTACTTTTAAGGGAGTGACAGGAATCCATCAGTAATACTGAGAACTAGATAAAGAGCAACCTGATCAAGCCACTAATTCTTGTCCCCTTATGTAGTGAAGTTCCTAAAACAAAACAAAACAAAAAATATGGAGTGGATTGAGAACAGAATTCTAAAAGAATGTTAAAGCCTATTTATCAATATATATCTGTCCAGTGTTCTTCCCTATCCCACCAATACCTAACTCAGATATAGGTATACCTGGGCTGCACAAAAGACTCCAGGAAATCAGAAGACAGAGGTTCTAGTTGCTGTTCTGCCACTGTTTACTTACCTGGCATTGGGCAAGTTGCTTTCTACTCTGGAGGCCTCAATGTATCATTTAAAATTAGGTTTTTGCAAAATATTGAAAGATCATCCTAAATATACTTCCCACAAAATATATTTTATGATTGTCTTTAACTGTTTAAGGGAAATCATTGAGAGTATTCGGGTAGTGAGGATAGAATGGCAGTTTTGGTGCCTCCTGTAGTCAGTCCAAAAAAAAGACAGCAATAGAGAAAGGAGATATCATGAGATAGAGAAGGGAGGATGTCCCCTCTCTAGGTGGCCCAGGCAAAATAGAGCTACAGTTGGCTACTGAGACATGACATGTGAGAGTCAATGGGCAGAGAAAAAGGTTGATAAACTGAGGTAAGAGTGGATTTCAGAGTCTTTTCTTCTGAGTTTGATGCTGGCTGGAATTCTGTGTGAGCTTGGCTAAGGGACCCAAAAGGACACTACAGAATAGCAAGCTAAATGGAGCATCAAGGAAAGTAGTCTCTCCATCGTTTTCCCCTACTCTTTTTTGGTTTTTCCCCTATTATACTAACCTTTAGGTAATCCATCTCTCCTTGAATTTTCTCATTCACTTATATACACATGTGCTGTATCCTCTCAGTAAAATGTAAGCTCTTTGAGGGCAAGGGCATTTCCTTCCCTTTCCAAGTACATTGCTCTGCATATAGTGGGGATTCAAATATTTGAAGCCTGGTACAAAGTAAATGTTTTATAAATACTTATTGATTATTCAAGTTGTATCACTAAAAGCAGAATGGGGGGAGGAGCTAAGAAGGCAGCTTATTAGCAGTGAAAGTTGAAACCTCTTTCACATTCATTCCAAACTAATCTTTAAAAAGTGCCTCAAAATAATAGGAGTGAAAAACCAACAGGAGATAAACTGAGGGGGCTTTCTTGCTGAATACAACTTGAAAAGTAGTGAGAGAGAGTTGATTTTCATGGGATAAGGAGAACCAGAGCAGTACTGTATACAGAAGAGTGTTGGCCAACCAAACTGTTAGCTATTGCCTCAGGTTCCAAGAAAAGGCCAACATTGAGATCCCAAAACCCTGCCTACACCACCACCAACAGAGTACCTCATACTGCAGCCAAACCCTTTGAAGTCCCAGATCCTGGCATCACCTTGAAGTAAGGCCTGGAAGTCCATAGTGTTTGACCCTTTCAAGCTTGAGCTGGGGTGAAGACCTATATCCAGAGCAAAATAGCTCACAGGAACCTATTGGCAGAGGAGACAGAATAAGCAGCTTTCAGAATTCCCAGTAGTCAGACAAAAAAAAAAGTGCCTGGGAAAATAAGCAAACAGGAAAAGAAACGCTTAACCCTAAAAAAAATTATGTGGAGACAAAGAGCAAAGCAGAGAGTCAATAGGGGACTGTGAGATCCAAGCAACCACATCAAAGAAAAATGGAAATTTGTCTCAAGTGCTGGAAGAACTCAAAAATGAATTAAAAAAACAAATGCGATATGTCAAAGAAAAATTGAAAGAAGAAATGAAAGTAATGTAAAAAAAGTAACAGCTTAAAAAGTAAAATTAGTCAACTGGAAAAAGGTGCAAAAATCCAATGAAGAAAGAATTTTTAAAAAAATAGAATTGACTGTCTGGGGAAAAGGGGCAAAAAAAAATCCAATGAGGAAAACAGTTCCATGAAAAGTAGAATGGACCAAATGGAAAAGGATGATAAAAAAGATCATAGAAGGAATTCATTCTTTAAAAATTAGAATTGGGCACATAGAAGCTAATGACTTCATGAGACATCAAGAAACAATAAAAACAGAAGTAACAAAGAGAATGCAAAACCTCATAAAGATCAATAATAAATCGAATTCTCATTGAGTTAGTCCCTTATTTTTTGCTCAGGGCTTTTATTTAGTGATCTGACTGGGAATTAGTTGGGTATGATGAAATGTGACATCTCTATTTCTGAACGTTGGTTTTAGTCTCTTTTTTTTTTTGCACTACTTGTATTATAAATATACTATTAGACAGCTAGTTGCTTTGAGTGAATAAATGACTATGAAATGGATTTTAAGTATCTTCTGAGACATTTTCAAAAACAGCAGTTAATATAGTTAAAAATAAATCAAAGAGGGGGCAGCTGGGTAGCTCAGTGGATTGAGAGCCAGGCCTAGAGACAGGAGGTCCTAGGTTCAAATCCAGCCTCAGCCACTTCCCAGCTGTGTGACCCTGGGCAAGTCACTTGACCCCCATTGCCTACCCTTACCAATCTTCCACCTATAAGTCAATACACAGAAGTTAAGGGTTTAAAATTAAATAAATAAATAAATAAATAAATCAAAAGGGGTGAGGGGGCAGAGTCAAGATAGTCAATATTTTTAAAATAATGCATCAAATCAAATTTTGGAGAGAGGTGCCAAGAAAAAGTCAAAGTAAGATATTTTTCTAACAGGACTTTGTCAGGAGAGATCTGTGAAACCTCAGGGGAGGGTTGTCTAAAGTTTACATAGAGGGGCAGCATCAGTAGCCGACTTTGGAGGCAAGAGTGTAATAGCAGTAATAGCTTTAGGAGCTCTCAATCCAGAGATTGTTAAGTGCATCAGACCATTGGTCAGAAATAGATTACAGATCATCCTCTATTGGCACTGTATTCAGCTTGTGTTGACTGGTAATTGTGGAGAGCAAAGGATGAAATATCAGGAAACCAAAGTCCTGATATCAATTTTTTTGAGCATATCAATTTATTAAGCAATGCAACAAATGCCTAACAAATCAGGACCAACTCCTTTGCTCAGTTTAGGGGCTAGACCCTGAATATAAAAGGAAACAGATTTTATACACTAAAAACAATTAAGATCAATTAAGTAAAAGGAAAAAATACAACAGTATTATGTAAGTAATACAAATAATTCAATATATTAATCTGCTTCATTTTTTCAGATAACATGTCAATAAAATTTTAATAATCTTTTTTTCTGACATTTTGTGGTGGAAGTTCTCTCCTTCTCTCTCACTTCTCCCTCCCTCCCCAAGACAGCAGGTAATATGATATAGGTTGTACAAATGCTATCAAGCAATACCCATTTCTATTCTTATAATGCTGAGAAACAAGACTCATATTGCTTATACTAGAAAAAAAATTCTTGAAGGAAAAAAGAGTGAAGAATGTTATGCTTCAATATACATTTTTTCTCCATCAGTTCCTTCTGTGACAGAGGATAGTCATTTTTGTCATGACTCTCTTTGACTTGTGTTGAATCTTTATTTTGCTGATAATAATTAAGTTATTTACAGCTGATCATCATAAGTTATTGAAGTTACTTCACTTTCCATTTTATTTTATTTTATTTTTTGCCACCATAGAATATAAATATTTTTGTACAAGTAGGTCCTTTGCCCTTTGATGTCTTTGGGATATAGACCTAGTAATGATATTGCTGTGTCAAAAGATTTCAATTTTATAACCCATGGACATAGTTCCAGATTGATTTTCTCTCCAGAATGATTGTCTCAAATCACAGTTTCACCAACAATGTATTAGTATCTTAATTTTCTCAAATCCCCTCCAACATTTATCATTTTCCTTTTTTGTTAAATTTTCCAGTATGGTAGGAATGAGGTGGTACCTCAGAGTTATTTTCATTTTAATTTCTCTAATTAATAGTAATTTGAAGCATTTTATATGACTAAAGATAATTTTAAATTCTTCATCTGAAAATCACCCATTCATATCCTTTGTCCATTTGTCAATTAGGCAATGCTTTTTAGTCTTATAAATTTAATTAAATTCTTTTTTTATTTGAGAAATGAGGCCTTTGTCAGGCCTTTCCTATAAAACTTCCCCCCAGATTCTAATTTACCTTTAATCTTGGTTGCATTTGCTTTATTTGTTCAAAACCTTCTTAATTTACTGACATCAAAGTTATCTATTTTAAATCTTTTAAGGTTATCTATGCCTTGTTGGATTTAAATTCTTCCCTTATCTGTAGATCTGACAGGTAAAGCATTCTATACTCCCCTAATTTTTTATGAGATCACCCTTTATTTCTAAATCATATATCCATTTTGATTTTACTGTGGTATATGGCATGAGGTGCCTAGTTTTTGCCATATTGTTTTCTAGTTTTCCTAGCAGTTTTTGTCAAATTTTAAAAGTTTAGATTTGGGGGTTTGTCAAACATTAGGTTATTATAGTCATTTACTACATTGTGCTGAGTGCCTAATCTATTCCATTGATTCACTGCTATGTTTCTTAGCCCCCAATAGATTATTTAATGATTGCCTCTTTATAATAAATTTTGAGATATACAGCTAATTCACCTTCTTACATATTTTTTCCATTAATTTCCTTGTTATTATTGACCTTTTTCTTCCAGATGAATTTTATTATTATTATTATTATTATTATTATTATTATTATTATTATTATTTCCTAACTCTTTGAAATAATTTTGAGTAGTTCACTGGTATAATATTGAATAAGTAAATTAGCTTAGGTTGAATTCTCACTCTTATTACAATGACTTGGCCTACCCATAAGCAATTAATGTTTTGCCACTTGTTTAGATCTGACTTTATTTGTGTGAAAAATGTTATGATCATATAGTCCCTGAGTTTGTCTTGCCTTTTAGACTCCCATTTATTTTATACTGTTTACAGTTATTTTAAATGGGATGTATTTCTCCTTCTATCTACTGTTGGACTTTATTGGTATTATAGTTAAATCCTGATGACTTATGTGAGATTATTTTATATCCTGCAACTTTGCTAAAGTTAATTGTATCAATTAGTTTTTAAAATTTTTTCTAGTGATCATTAAGTATACCATAATGACATTTACAGAGAGCTATATTTCCTCATTGCCTATTCTGATTCCTTCAATTTCTTCTCTTATTGCTATAGCTAGAATTTGTTGCACAATATTGAATAGCAGTGGTGATAACGGCATCCTTGTTTTACTCCTGATTTTATTGGGAAGACTTCTATCTTAACCTCATTATAGAAAATGTTTGCTGATTGTTTTAGATAGATGCTATGTGGACTGTTTAGATAAATGATATGTAGATTTTATTCCAATGTTCTCTCATAATTTTAAAGGGTTAGGTATTGTATTTTGTCAAAAGCTTTTTCTGCATCTATTGATATAACTATATATTTTTTGTTGGTTTTGTTTATGATATGTTCAATTATTCTGGTAGTTTTCCTAATGCTGAACCATTCTTGCATTCTAGGTATAAAACCCATTTGCTCATAGTATGTGATTCTTGTGATATATTTTTGCTATAATTACCTTGTTAGTATTTTATTTAAAAATTTTCCATTAATATGCTGTAAGGAGATTGGTCTTTAGTTTTCTTTCTTTGTTTTTTTCTCTACCTGGTTTAGAAATGAACACCAAGGAATTTGGTAGCATTGCTTCCTTGGCTATTTCTCCAAATAGTTTATATCATATTGGAATTAATTAATCTTTAATTTTTGATAGAATTCAATTGTCAATCCAGCAAGCCCTAGGGCTTTAATCTTAGGGATTTCATTGATGTATTGTTCAATTTTGTTTTTCTGAGATGGGATTAAGTTTTCTACTTCTTCTGTTAATCTGGAAAATTTTATTTCTTTTAATATTGATCTGATTCACCTGCATTATCAGTCTTATTGGCATGTAATTGGACAAAATAATACTTAATAATTGATTTAATTTCCACTTCATTGAGTCTGAATTTGCCTTTTTCATTTTTGATACTGGTAATTTGGTTTTCTTCTTATTTTTTTTCATCAAATTAACTAGTGATCTCTCTATTTTATGGGTTGAGGGAGACCATATTTTTCCTTCTTCATATATGAAGTCTTGATCCCTGACTGATGTTTTTCAAAAAACACAATGTTAGCCACACAAGATGATGATACTTGTAGATCTTAAACAGACCTCCATACTTAATAATAAAGAAAATAGAATAATATCACAGGTACTTATATATTAAATCTGTATGAATATCAAATTGATGACAATGTGCATAAAAATAATCTAAGATCATACTTGTCCATCAATGCATCAATGCACTTAACATTTAGAAGGAATGGGAAAATACGGAGATCTACCACTGAGGTGAATGAGTAAGGAAAACCCTTTTACTCTATTCTATTTACTCTAAGTAACGTTTTAGTTCAAACTCTCAAACCGTAAACTTTGTTCTTCTCTTTCGATATTAGGAACTATCAATAAAAGTCCCTAGTTGAATGTAGTTTCTTTGTTGAACAGATATTTCTATTGCCACACTGCGCAGATCCACACTGTGCCCGAATAACATACATTAGGCATGAAATCTTATTCAAATTAATTTATCTCTTGGGCATTTAAAAAATGCTCTGCTTCTAAGCTGTTCTGCTCAGAAAGACTTATGCTTCAATTAGCAACTGTAAGATTGATCATTTCTAGCTTCAAGCTTTAGTTTATGCAGTTTTGAAGTCTATCTTTCACACCTGTTCCCTCTCTCATATTTCTGAGCATAGACTCTGGGTCTTTCTAAGAATGACCACTTTTCATTCTATGGTTAGTAACTAAAATTTCATATTCTGTGTATAATTAAATATATCACATTTTCCCCAGGTGTTATTGGTTCCAAATATTATTTAGCTCATCACCTTCAAAATTAACTAATTAACTGCTTATCTCAAAACTTTGAATCAGAATGACTATAACTTTTAGAACCCTGAACTTAATCTCTTAGCCAAAAAACTGCTCCAGAGTGGGGAGCAATACTTTAAAAAGATAGTACTTTACATCAGGAATCATTTCCTAAGAATTAGAAGTGTCCGTTAGTGGAAAGGGCTGCCTGAAAAAGCAAAATTCCTCTCCCCCCATATCTTCAAGTTGTATTTATGACAATTTGTTGTGTGTGTGTGATAAATGGGAGACTTTTTGATGTTAGTTTTAAACTAGGTGACCAGTGAATCCCTTTATAGATGATGCTGAATGATTTCTGAACCATTTGCCTTACTTCTCTTGGAATCTTCCAGTTTTAAAGCTGGCACATTCACAAAAATACTATCATTCATTCTTCTCACTTTGGAAAACGTTTTCCTGTGTGTGTGTGTGTGTGTGTGTGTGTGTGTGTGTGTGTGTGTGTGTGTTTTCCCTACCAAATACACATATTTGATAATAAAATGATATTGGGGAGGACAGATCATTGGACTCTGGAGAGGTGATGTTTATTTAGGACAGAGATCTTGCATATTTCAAGTTTATATAAAGATGAAAGAATAACACCTGTAAATTACAAATCAGTTGTGGACAGAAGATTTAATTAGAGGTCAGAGGGCATGGGCTTATGTTGCTTACTATCACTATGATGTCACTTAAATTCTCTGAGCCTCAATTTTCTCATGGATAAAATGAGAAGTTTGGAAAAGATGGCCTCTAAGATGCCTTGAAGCTCTTAATCTCTAAATAGCTCTAAAGTTTTAAATACATGGACAAGAGTATATATAAATAAAGTTTTGCACATTTTTAAACATTTATTAATATTCATTTTTAACATGGTTACATGATTCATGCTTCTACTTTCCCCTTCACCCCCCACAATCCCCCCACCCATGGCCAATGCACATTTCCATTAGTTTTGTCATGTGTCCTTGATCAAGACCTATTTCCAAATTGTTGGTAGTTGCATTGGTGTGGTAGTTTCGAGTCCACACCCTCAATCATGTCCACCCCGACCCATGCGTTCAAGCAGTTGTTTTTCCTATATGTTTCCTCTCCTGCAGTCCTTCCTCTGAATGTGGGATCCCTCAGAATTGTCCTGGGTTATTGTATTGCTGCTGGTACAGAAGTCCATTACATTCAATTTTACCACAGTATATCAGTCTCTGTGTACAGAGTTCTTCTGGCTCTGCTCCTTTCGCTCTGCATCTGTTCCTGGAGGTCTCTCCAGTTCGCCTGGAATTCCTCCAGTTTGTTATTCCTTTTAGCACAATAGTATTCCATCACCCGCATATACCACAGTTTGTTCAGCCATTCCCCAATTGAAGGACATCCCCTCCTTTTCCAGTTTGTTGCCACCACAAAAAGCGCAGCTATAAATATTTTTGTACAAGTCTGTTTATCTATGATCTCTTTGGGGTACAAACCCAACAATGGTATGGCTGGATCAAAGGGCAGGCATTCTTTTATAGCCCTTTGAGCATGATTCCAAATTGCCAGCCAGAATGGCTGGATCAGTTCACAGCTCCACCAGCAATGCATTAATGTCCCAATTTTGCCACATCCCCTCCAACATTCATTACTCTCCCCTTCTTTCATTTTAGCCAATCTGCTAGGTGTGAGGTGATACCTCAGAGTTGTTTTGATTTGCATTTCTCTAATTACATGATATTTTTTTTCTTTTTTTGACAATATAAAATGAGAATCTGAGAAGAGTAGTTTTGTGTTCTACTTCCTGTAGGAAAGAAACACACATAAATCATGGAACATTGCTGGAAGTGTGGAAGGGAAAGATTAAATGCATTCTATACTGCATGTTCTATAAAGGTGATATCTTGCATAGTTTAGGAAGGCCTCTGGGTGAATGATTTCTTTCAACAATAAAGCAAATGAGTAAGTATTCATATACTACTTGCTATGTGTCTTAGGCTTTAGGAAAAGAAGGAGAAAAATAATGCAATTCTTGCCTGCAAACTTCAAGGAGAGCTTAATGTAACAGGACACATGCAAAAATATATGGTCAAATAACTAGAATAAAAGGCAGAATATAATAGGATAAAGGAAAACTAGGATTTGAACTTCAAGAATGGATGAGTAATTTTACTTTTAGAGGAAAGGAAAGATCCCTGGAGGAAGGGCTGATCAAGGAAAGATAAAGCAGCTGACATCTGAGTTGGGCCTTGAAGAAAGTTGGAGATTTCAATAAATGAATGAATTAGAAAGTATTTTTAAATCCTTACTATAAGTCAAACACAGATCCTATCACTAGCACTACAATGACCTTCCATGCTCTACTTTCTTTTTATTTTTACCATTTATCTTTTAAAATATAGAACATAATATGTGACAAACAATATTATTTACAGTTTGTTATAAATATGCAACAAATTATAATAAAAATATGTATCCAAGAGAAACAAATTCTCACATTAGCTATGTCCAAATATCTATGTCTCATTCTTTTTTTCCCTCCTCCTTCCAACTCCTCTGGGTCCTCAAGAACACAGGTAATATGATATTGGTTGTATATATTTTATTAAATAATGCATATTTCTATTCAAGTTGTGAAACAAAATACATATTGTTCACATTAGAGAAAGTTTATGAAGAAAATAAGGTGAAGAATGACATGTTTCAATATGCATTTTGACTCTGTCCATTTCTTTTTATAGTGGTGGAAATTCTTTTTTGTCACGAGTCCCTTAGAGTTATCCTGGATCCTTGCTTTGCTGATAATAAGTAAGTCATTTACAGTTGATCATCATACATTATTGTTACTCTGTACAACATCCTCCTGGTTCTGCTCACTTCACTTTGCATCACTTCATATAAGTCATTGCTTGTCATTTCTTATGGCACAATAGTATTCCATTACAAACATATACCATAATTTGTTCAGTCATTCCACAGTTGATGGACATCCCTTCTGTTTCTAATTCTTTGCCACCACATTTATAGCTGCTATAAATATTTTAGAACATATAGTTTCTTTTCCTTTTTCCTTGATCATCTTAGGAAATAAACCTAATAGTGTTATTAAATAGTTTTATAACTCTGAGTATAATTCCAAGATTTCTCTCCAAAATGGTTGGATTGGTTCACAGTTTCACCAGCAATGTATTAGTGTCCCTATTTTTCCACATCCCTTCCAAAATTTGTCATTTTTCCCTTAGACAATCTGATAGGCATGAGATAATATCTCAGATTTGTTTTGATTTGAATTTTTCTTTTTTTTTTAAATGAACAACAAAACCAAATTAGGTCTTTATTTAAAAAGTTAACAAAGGTTTGAAAATAACTCAAAATTCTATTCCTCATATCAAGATACTTTACAAGGTAAAAGATAAATATCTAAAGCTTTAGAATCATGTCAAGGACAAGATGAACATGAAACTGAGAGTGATTCTAAGTAATAAGACATGTAATAGGAGTTTTGATGAAAAATATAACAGTACTTTCTATACTCCATACCTAGTCATTATCACACATTCAAATAATATCCCTGAAGAGTTACTTATGGCTATTCACATTTTGAATCCTTTATGTAGTATGCTTCACTTAACACTTTTTCACATTTACAACTCATGTAGTTCTCAAAAAGCATTCTGCTCTATACATAAAAAGTTGCTACAGAATCTAACAAAGTCTAAGAAAGTAACATATGATGTATAAGTGTTCTAATCAATATAGATGTGATCAACCAATTCCAGCTGACTCAAGAATTAAGCTTTAGCCTAAAATTAACCTCATTATAAAAGCCAAATTAAAATTTTACTTCAAAGTTACAAAAATACATTTTTTCTTTTTCAATTTGACATTAGTTGATCTATTCGTGATCCATATTACAGTTAAAATTGAATTCATATATGGAAGTATAAAATTTAGATTTAATCTCTGGACAAAATTTTATAAGTCTATTACCTATTATTTTTTGTTGACCGATCCAAGAATTGGGAGTAACACATTAATGAACAAAAGTAACAGAGAATGGGTGCTTCAGTACCACCCATATTATCTACTAACATCACAGTGTGAGCAACATAGTGAAGATTCATAGTAATAGTTGCTTGAATGAAAGAGCTTAGACAGGATTTTCCACATTCACAGGATTTTGATAAATCCAAATCTTGACAAAGACGGAAAGGAATGATATGAGAAGCATAGAGAATTCTTTTGGAAAGGTAGATTTAAAAAAAATGTTAAAAAAGGTTCAGATATAATGTGATAAGTCATAAAGATCTGACTTGCAATGAGATTATACAAGCCAAACACAATCATAACTGTCATAATAATGCAAAGGTTGTTCAATAAGTTAATAAAAATTAAAAAAAAACTGAAAAGTTCTCTAACTTGTTAAGCTAGAAAGCTATAGGTCAGAAATATATTGTCCTATGCATTTTCCCTCTACTCTCACAGGTCTTAATGCTTTTTTAAAGGAACTTAAATGTAAAATAAATTAGGAAAACTTACTATGTCTACTTTAATGGCTGAGGAAGTATAGCTGCTCTAACTTGTTCCAGAATTAACAAATGTTAATTAACAAATATTTGGCAAGTAGTTTCTTCCTAATACCTGAATTCCTCCTATGTAAAATTACTGGACTACCTTGTTTATATTCGTGGAGGGAATATGTAAAATCTCCCCTCCTCCCATAGTTTAAGTAATCAAATTAGATAAGGCTAGTTAGCTAATATAAATCAGCTATGTGTATTGGCCTGGAGTCAAGAAGACCTAAGTTCAAATCTGGCCTCAAGCACTAGTCACTGTGTGACTCAGGGCAAGTCACTTAACCCTGTGAGTCTCAGTTTCTTCATCTGGCAAACAAGCTGGAGAAGTGAATGGTAAATCATTCCAGTTATCTATGCCAAGAAAACCCCAAATGGGGTCTTGAAGAGTTGGCTGCTGAAACAAGTGAAGGACAACAATTACTAATGTTTCAATTATTTCTAGTTCTCTTAAGATTAAAATGAAGCTTTCAAAATCTTTTTTTTTAAATAAGAGCTATCATCAATTTAACTCTTCCTGTTAAAAAAGTTACTGCCCCTAAGTCATTCATCTGACCAATTTCTTTTTCTAAGTTTGTGTTCAGAATCCATTTCAATGAACTGTTTGTCTTTCCTATTGTGCACTTGCCTCTATTAAAACTTCATTCTAGTTTTTCTTCCAAATAGTTCTGTAAATTGGCAAATCTGATCTGAATTCTCCAAGAGTTAATTCTACTAAAATAAAAAAAAATGCAAAAAAAGAACAAAAAAAATCCCCAAAACAAAGGAAACATTCTTTTGCCTCATTCAAGTCAATGAATGAATAAAATACCTCAACTTCAACTGCTACAGGTCAAAAAGTAGTATAGTGAGATACTGGTTATCTTTCTAATATCACCTTTTTCCTATTTAATATTTTACCTATCTTACTGACAAGACAAGAAGAACAGCAAATACCATCACCAATCTTTCATTATTTTCAAAAAACACTAACTATATTAAGAAAATTCTTACCTATAATCTAATACAGCTCATGCAGAAGTTTTGAATAATGTTAATAGTATCTCCGGCTGTATATTAGGAACTAGGAGATGAGGTTGTTCAAAAGCATTTCCAAAAAGATCCAAGTACTCAAGGGATAACTTTTTAAAACTACTGCGCAAAAATGGAAGCTTGTTTGAAGCAGCTGACAAAAATCGCAGGTTACTCAGTTGGCCTATCTTGAATGGAAAACGTATTAATTCATTGTCATCAAATTTCAAATATATGAGTTCCTGGAGTTGGCAAAACTGCAGAGGGAGAGCTTTAATTTTGTTCTGGCTGAGATCCAAACTCTGAAGAGACTTCTGGAGTGTGGAAGAACATAACACTTCACTGAATGTCTCCAAATGATTGTCATTCAGGATAAGCTCTTGAAGGTTGACAAGGTCTCCAATTGTTGCTGGTAGTTTTTTTTTTTTTTTTTTTTTTTTTTAATGTGGTTGTGACTCAAGTCTAATTTTGTAAGCTTTTTGAGGCAAAGTATTCGCATATCAATTCCAGCAAGTCTACAATAGGAAGCCTGAAGATGTTCTAAGGAATAAGGGAAGTTCTTGGTTAAGGGATAATCTTTTTTGGATGTAATGACCATTTTAGCTTTTGGTTTTTCAACTTCTGAAATCTTCAGTGGTGCCAGAGTTAATAGTGGTAATGTTTCAACTGCACAGCCTTGGTGAGCCAGCCTTACAGCAGACAGAAATTCTTTAAGTTACTGGATTTGGCCTTACTAAGACAGATATCTAAGGCAGGTTCCTTTAATCAAACAGTGGCTTTCCCCTCTTCCACAAATTTAGTAAAAAATTGTTCAGTATTTTCCTTTAGTTTGTATCTGCCCCCAGTCTTGTCCTTCAGGGTGTGTATGACTAGGTGGGCGGTCCCAGCCTGAGACTGAGGCAGCATCTTGTCTGACTGCTGGCCCAAGGACAGCATGGACCTGGTGCCTTTACCCCGACCCCTCAGGCCAAAAGTAGGAAGGTGGCAGTTAACCACCTCTACCTCACACAGGAGCTTCATAGGTCAGTAATGGCACAGCTGCAAAGTTCCCGCAGCCCCTGGGTCTGAATTTTTCTAATCAATAATGATTTAGAGCAATTTTTCTTATAGTCATATACAACTTTGATTTCTTCATCCAAAAAATGTCTATTCATGTCTTTTTAATCATTTATCCATTGGGGATGGAGTATATTATTATATATTTGAAAAAAGTTCTTTATATATTTTAGATATGAGACTTCTGTATGAGAAAATGTTTGCTTTCCTTCTACTATTGGCTACATAATATTATTTGTACAAAAAACTTTTCAATTGAATGTATTCAAAATTATCCATTTCATATTTCACAATGCTTTCTATCATTTTTCATATATTCTTCTCTTATCCATAAATAAAATAGGTAATATGTTCCTTGTTCTTCTAATTTGTTTATACATCTCCCATTAGACCTAGGTCATGTTTCCATTTTGACCTTATCTTGGTAAATTGTGTAAGATACTAGTCTAAATCTAGTTTCTGCCAAATTACTTTCCAAATTTCTAGCAATTCTTCCATTTGATAATCCTTAACAATTTTTCATCCCTCTGTTGTTTCTCTCCTAAATATAAACATTCAAAATTCCTTTAATTGATTGTCATGTGGCATAATTTTATGTCTCTTTTTCATCTTGTTCATATATTTTTCAGCTTTCCCCCCCGCCTAAAATATAGAGACCAAAAAATGGAAATGATATCCAGATGTGATCTAACTAGGGTACAGCACATTGGTATTATCTCCCTCTTTCATTCTAGATACTGTCTTTGTTAACACAGAAATTATCATTAGTGCTTTCAGATGCCATGTTATATTGTTAACATATTGACCTGAGATCTGTGAAATAATCAGATCTTTTTCACAAAAATTTCTATCATTATTCTCCCTATGTTGTACATGTATAGTTGATTTTTTAACTGAAGGCTGCAAGATTTGGCACTTATTAAATAATTCATGCAATTTATCTTGTATTGGTGTAGTAATTCTGTGAATAGTTTCTTGAGTTGAAAAATATATTTCGTTATTCTTGGTCTTTTTGCCTCCATATTTAGCAATGGAAGTCCCTTCTCTATTCCTCTTCACTTTGAACTAATAGTGAGAGCAGCTGCATTCTCAGTTGGGATTTGTTAACATTTTTGTTATGTAAAAAATATGTAATCTCTCTAGGAAGGGCATTTATTTGTTCTAATCTTCTTATGTACTGTATCAACTTTTTGGTTTGGGGAGCCAAGAGCTTACAGAAATATTAAATCTAACTCAAAAGCTAAAGAACTAAAGAAACTAAATTCATTATAAGAAAAGGAAAGGCACATCAATAAATATCTTAATTGTCTTTAAACATTTCTACAGTCTTGATACTATTTCACTTAGGTATGAGGTATAAGATCAACATTAATATTTTTGATTTTCATTCTTCTAATTGTTGTTATTTTTAATGCGGCAAATACTATCAAAACACAGTTTTGATTTCTTACGCTCTAAACTGTGAAACAGAAATAATTCATTCAGTTTCAGGCAAAGATAAAGAAATAAGTAGAATTAGTTTATTTGTCAATCAATCAACCAGTAAATAGTTCTTAATCATGTGTTAGGTACTCAGGCCACAAATGCCAAAATGAGACAGATCCTTTTCTCAAGGAACTTTCATTCTTCAAGGGAGAAACAATATGTTCATAGAGAAAAAAAAAGTCTAAAATACAAAGATTAAAAAAATAGTGATGAGGAAGTAAATATTAATGACTAGGTAAATAAATAGAACAAACGATGTTTTGAAGGAAGTGATGTTTAAGTTGAGCCTTGAAAGGAACTAATGAATCTTAATGGTAGATTTAGTAAGGAATAGCATTCAAAGTGGGGAGGGGAGCATTTTTGAGCCTATGTAAAGACAAGCAAGTAGGAGTTAAAATGTTGCATATGGGGAATAGCATATAGGCTAATTTGGCTGGTATATTGTACAAGGAAGTAAGAGGGGGTGGTAATGTGAATTGTCATAGAAAGGCTGAAGTCATAATGTCAAATGGAGAATTTTCTACCTTAACCTAAAGTGAAGTTTCTTAATTTGGCAGCTATGTAGAAACTGGATTGGAATAGGGAATCACTGACTTCCAGGATCTCAATTCGGGGCAATTTTCCAGGATAGAAGGGATGAGGGCCTGGACTAAGGTTTGAGGTATGAGTAGAGAGAAGGAAAGATGTAATAGAATTGGATGAAGAAAAATTGACAAAATTTGGCAAAGTGGCAGGAGGTGCCTAGTGTATCTTTGGGGAAGAACAAAGATATCCAGAAGATTTTACAGAATGAGTCTAAAAAAAGGAATAGATTTGAAGAACTTCATAGGAAATAAATCAAAATTTTTCCTGTGAAATGTCCTTAAAATTAATATGGTTTTAAAAATTGCAATGGAAAAATTACAAAGGGAAATGAAAGCATATTTTTGGTTTAATCAGGCTTCAAACATTTGAAATGCTATTTGAGAGCCTTGAAAAACACAGCAGGATTGTTCTGTCTTTATTAATTAGACAAGTGTTTGTAAAGCACTCTGAAGATGAAAAGCACTATATAAACACTATATAAGCTTGTTATTTTGGGGAATTAAACATGCATTCATGTATACTTATAGAACTGATAGATCTTCTTTAATCTTAATGGGCTAGATTTTTCCCATTGCATATTTCCCTAGTGTTTTCTAAATTCCCATTGACTTCCGATTGTATATTTTTTTAATGAACTCTGTGAATATGAGTGCATTTTATCTCAGTTGTGAGCCATATTATTGAGTGTTCTGGGAAATGATGTGTGTTTTTTAATGAAGTGTAAAATAAAATGTATATTTTGCTCTATTTTACATTTGGTTCTTTACATTTTACTTTCATGAATATACTTTCTCCACATTATTGTGTATAAGTTCCCACAGATATGCAAAAATTGAGTGAAAAATCTCCTTCAAATACCAAGATCTTGAATATCACTTTTATGCATTGAAGAATAGTCTTATAAGTTGAGGAAGTATGCCATACTTTTAGTAAAGTGATTGGTATTCATTATTTTATAAGTAAATTTCACATAAAGCTACCAAGTATGAATGTTATATGCACATAATTAACGCATACAAAAATATGTGTAGTGATATTCATATGTGAAATTGCCTTGGACTCAGGTCTTCTGGATAAAGGGGTTTACTTTAATAAAATGCCATAAGCACTTTACTTGATTTTTATGAGTTAGGCTCTGTCCAAATGATTCAGGTAAGTTAGCATTTATTAATCACCAGATATATGCCAGGCACTCTGCTAAGTTCTGGCATTCACTATATTGACTTTTCAAAAAATTTTTTTTAATTATTTAGAATATTTTTCTACGGTTACATGATTCATGATTTTTCCCACATTTCTTCCCTCCCTCCCCCCTCCTGGAGCTGACAAGCAATTCCACTGGGTTATACATATATCATTGTTCAAAACCTATTTCCATGTTATTCATATTTGCAATAGAGTGATCTTTTAATGCCAAAACCCCAATCATACCCCCATCAAACCATGTGATAGATCATATTTTTTTTTCCTGTATTTTTGTTCCCAAGTTCTTTCTCTGGATGAGGATAGCATTCTTTCTTCCAAGTTCCTCTGGATTATTCTGGATCATTGCATTGCTGCTAGTAGAAAAGTCTGTTACACTTGATTGTGCCACAGCATATCAGTCTCTGTGTACAATGTTCTCCTGGTTCTGCTTCTTTCACTCTGCATCAATTCCTGGAGGTCTTTCCAACTCACAGGGAATTCCTCCAGTTCATTATTCCATTCAATGGAATACAATAGTATTCCATCACCATCAGATACCACAATTTGCTCAGCCATCCCTCAATCAATGGACACCCTCTCATTTTCCAATTTTTTTTTCTTTTGCCACCACAAAGAGCATGGTTATAAATATTTTTGTCCAAGCATTTTTCCTAATTATCTTTTTGGGGTACAACCCCAGCAGTAGTATGGCTGGATCAAAGGACATGTGTTCTTTTAAAGTCCTTTGGGCATAATTAAAAATTGCCCTCCAGAATGGTTGGACCAATTCCCAACTCCACCAGCAGTGCATTAGCTTCCTGATTTTGCCACATCCCCTCCAACATTTATCATTTTCCTTTGTTGCCATATTATCCAATCTGCTAGGTGTGAGGCAGTACCTCAGTTTTTTAAAATTTGCATTTCTCTAATCATGAGGGATTAGAACACTAATATATGTTCTTACTGATAGTTTTGATTTCATTTTGTGAAAACTGCTTATTCATGTCCCTTGACCATTTGTCAATTGAGAAATGGCTTGATTTTTTTTTGTAAATTTGACTTAATTCTTTATATATTTGGGTAATTAAACCTTTATCAGAGAGTATTGTTATAAAATTTCCCCCATTTTATTGCTTTTCTTCTAATTTTGGTTACATTGGTATTGTTCATACAAAAAAAATTTAATTTGATATAATCAAAGTCACTTATTTTATATTTTGTAATGTTCTCTATTTCTTGCTTGATCTTAAATTCCTTCCTTTCCCACTGATCTGACAGATATACTATTCTATGTTCACCTAACTTATTTATGATTTCACTCTTTATATTTAAGTCATTTACCCATTTTGAATTTATCTTAGTATATTTCTCTGCTAGTACATGATCAATTTTGTATATGTACCATGTAATTCTTTTCTTTTAATTTTTATTTTGAATATTTTCCCCTAGTTACATGTTTCATATTTTTTCCTCTTTAAACCCCACTAACCCCCCTTAGCCGATGCACAATTCCACTGGGTTTTACATGTATCATTGATCAAGACCTAATTCCATATTATTAATAGTTGGACTAGAGTTATTGTTTAGTGTCTATATCCCCAATAATATCCCCAACAGCCCATGTGTTCAGGCAGTTGTTTTTCTACTATGTTTCTCCTCCCACAGTTCTTCCTCTGAATGTGGCTAGTTTTCTTTCTCATAAGTCCCTCAGCATTGCTCTGGATCCTTGCATTGCTGCTAGAAGAGAAGTCCTTTATGTTTGATTGTAAGTATATGCACCATGTAATTCTAAAAAGAAAGCATATTCCTTTTTATCCATGTTCAGTTCAGTTCTCTCTCTCTCTCTCTCTCTCTCTCTCTCTCTCTCTCTCTCTTTCTCTCTCTCTCTCTCTCTCTCTCTCTCTCTCT